>NC_092231.1:19620893-19695893 GCF_036320965.1 Panulirus ornatus | reverse complement strand
CACAGCGGTGTGACTTCAGAGTCGTATCAAGAACATGCTGCGATCCCTTGTGTTTTAGATGGTCCAGATCTTCTCCTGCAAAGTTCTTATTCATCCTAGTGATTTAGTCCTTTATTGATGATAATGAGTCTCTTGCAAACACACGCATTGCTTATGACGATCTGTAGATTCCTCAGTGTGTTGTCTCCTGTTCCCCTATTTTATATGTTATCTGCCCATGGGTTGATATCTATCATTTTTCTATATTTCCTCTTTCTTTTTTTTCTTTTACTATTTTCATTCTTCCCTGCGATCAAGGTCTTGCGACATTCCTTCATTCTGGAGTAAAGATATGCGTGTGGTGTCGCAGTTGGTTTTCCTGACCGTGACGCTTTCACGGGCCGACCAGGGTCGAGCGTATAGGTTCGAATCCTGGTTGCGGCAGTCGGTCCACAGTCAACCAAACTGTTCATCCACCCGTAAGTGTTGGTTGATGAAATGGGTGCCTGGCTCAGGCGCTACCTCGCAAACGCGGGAGACAGCGACAAAGCAAAAAAAAGAAGAAAAAAAAAAAATATATATATATATATATATATACATATATATATATATATATATATATATATATATATATATATATATATATATATATATATATATATATATTATCCCTGGGGATAGGGGATTAAGAATACATCCCACGTATTCCCTGCGTGTCGTAGAAGGCGACTAAAAGGGGAGGGAGCGGGGGGCTGGAAATCCTCCCCTCTCTCTTTTTTTTTTTTTTTAATTTTCCAAAAGAAGGAACAGAGGGGGCCAGGTGAGGATATTCCAAAAAAGGCCCAGTCCTCTGTTCTTAACGCTACCTCGCTATCGCGGGAAATGGCGAATAGTTTGAAAAAAAAAAAATATATATATATATTCTTTCTTTCTTTTTTTTTCTTCTTTTATTTCTTAAAGGAAGGAGCAGAGAAGGGGGCCGGGTGAGAATGTTTCCTCAGAGGCCCAGTCCTCTGTTCTTAATGCTACCTCGCTGACGCGGGAAATGGCGAATAGTATGAAAGAAAAGATAAGATATATATATATATATATATATATATATATATATATATATATATATATATATATATATATATATATATATATATATATATATGTGCGTGTGTGTGTGTACTGTTAGTTGAATGGCCTTGATTAGGGCCTTATTTGCTCGTATCGTCTCAGCTAACATAAAGAAAAAAGCTTGAAACACAGTATGTATGTAAGTATGTGTGTCTATTTCTATGTTACGAGAAGAGATCTTTAAACTCGTGTTGCCCCGTCTCCTAACCTTATATATGCATACCTTTATATGAATATAAATGTATAAATGTACCATGTACATATGCTGTAAAGTTGGGTTAAAAACTTAGGGTATCTAATAGCGCAAGTTAGTAAATAGAATGTGTATTTCATGAGAGAAACATGATGACAATGCATTAAGTGAAACAGAATTGGAGAGTGAGGGTGTACAGTGGATTAGGTATAGCTAGCTGTTGAAGTCAGATACTAAAGAATAATTAAGTGCATAGGAAAGCACAACACTTATGGTACAGAATGAGCTACGAAACTTTATCTAAAGTGTGCAAGAAACAGTTTAAGTTCAAAATGGGTTAGAATGAAGCATACTGCGAGTGGTGGGCAATGGTTAATATTTACGCACCAAGAAGTGAAAGGAGCGACCAGTTAATTAATATTATTTGGAGGAGCTTGCTTAATGCTTGGGTAGTGCCGGGTTGGGTGTTGAGGTAAATGATGGTATAATCAGAAGGCGTGGAGTTCGTGGTGTGAGGAAAAAAATGGGTAAACGCTTGTCAAGCTGTGTGGTGGAAGAGGAGTAATACCTGGCAATACGTGGTCTAAGATTACACACGTAAATGTATTTGGGTTAAAGGGGCTAGGAGTTTGAGGGTCTTAATGAAAAAGAATTGTGTTATTTGAGCAGTGTGCAAGAGAGATGCTGTTGAATATGAACTTTCGAAGAGAGCCTGGAGGCAAATTCTTTGATCATTCTTGGTGGAGAAGAGAATGAAAATGAGAATGAGTGAAAAGTGGAATGAGAAGATATGAAACGAGGGGATTAAGAGAGGAGTGGAAGGCGTTTGAGATCTGAGACGTCACAACTAAATGAATAAGTCAAAAGTGCAGTACGTGGAAGGCGGATTATTGAAATATGAGAAACTTGAAATACTGGTGACACAAAATGGGAGATATTATTGTTGACATCAGCAAAAAAAAAGTGAGTGATTGGATGGAATACAAGAGAAAGTGGCAAGAGGTTAAGCAAAAGGTACGAGAGCTGATAAGCAGGGCAAATGACCCATGGAAGAAAGTATTGCTGGACTTAAAAGAAAAAGGAAATGTTTTGGAAAGAAGTGAAAAGTATGAAAAGGATAAAATGACAACCGGGGTGACAGTGAGGATCGAGTATGGGGAGGCGCGATTATGTGAAGATGTGAAAAAGAGATGGAGTGAATATTCTGAAGAAGTTCTGCATATCAGATGAAAAGGATGTGGGTGTGATATGGCTCGGATGAGGCGGGATCTGGAGCACGAGAGTCGTGGTGAATAGATTAGTTAATAGAAAGATATTGGAAGCTTTGCTCACTATGAAAGGAGGTCGGGTAAAGCGTAGCCAACAAAAGATATTGCGGTTGTTTCTTAGAGAGAGGAGTAAAGGTGTCGCTATGTTTTGAGTCAGGGTGTTTAACGTGCGCATGACCTATGTGAAATACTTAAGAACTGGTGGAATGCATAATCATACAGAACCCTTGTATTACCTCAAAGTGGAGACAAAAATGGACGTTCGTAATGAAAAGGTATGTCTGTGGAGAATAACTGGCAAGTTGTACGGGAGGGTAGTAACTGAGGGAGTGGTACTGTAAAAGTAACAGCAAATGAGAGAGGAGTAATGTGGTTTCAGGTAACGTAGAGGGTGTATGAGCCTGCGTTTTGCTTTCAGGGTTGTGTGAAAGTAGCTTGAATAAAGAGGATCCTATAAAAGGCGTCTATGAATCTGGAGAAAGCGTATGATGGGATTGGATAAGGTACCTTACAGAAGCTGCTACTAGTATATGAGGCCAAAGGGAAGTTGTTAAATAGAGTTAACAGTGGGTATTAGGACAGTCTGGCAAGTGTGAGTAGCGAAGGTGTGGTTCCCGGATCAGGTGGGTCTGTATCATGGGTGTGTAATGTCATAAATATGAGATTTGTTTAGGTCTTGGTCTTGGAGGAGGTCCGCAGTAGGCTGCAGAAGTGTTCATGGGGAGTAGGTGAGGTGCTGCTTGCAGACATGGCTTTGGTAGTAGACTGCAAGGATAAACACCAGAGGCTGGTGGCAGATCTGTGGGGTTGTTTTAAAAGAAGAAAGTTTAAGACTGATATATGCATCTGTTAGACCATATGACGTAGCTAGAGGTCTGAAGGAAGATTGTTAGTGTGTGTTCTTTGAGGAGTGGTGGAAACAATGAGGACTTCCTGTGAGGCTCAGGGTTGAGGAGAGGGCAGAGATCCCTAGCACATTCAGGAATTCACGTCAGGAATAATTAGTGTCTGTATGGAACTGACTCTTGTCCAGGGAAAGAGCCGAAAGGAAATTCAGAGAGAGCAGTAACGAAAAAAAAATCCCCATATCTCAAGTAAAGACAGTTCAAAATGGTCAAGAAAAATTAGCAGTGAAACAAGAAAATATATAGTTTTCGTTTTTCGTTCTTACCATGTGAAATTATATATATCTCTCTCCCGACACTGTTGTATGTATGTGTCATAGACAGGCATTTGGTGGAAAAGTTTTAAAAATTGTGGATGTGCTGAAAATGAAACTCCTGTGGACGATATATGGCGTGAGGCGGCTTAGTTGTGCGAGAAATGAAATTGCTAAAGGCAGGTATGGGAGTGAGTGTGGTGTGATTGAGAGGACAGGCCAGAATGTGCTGAAAAGGTTTTGATATATGAAAAGGACCAGCAGACTCAAACCCTTCGAGCCCTTGTCTACCAGCTCCTCCAGTGAGCCACAAAGCACATCATATGCACACCAAAGACTCAGTCAAATACAAACGCTCATCGGCTACATTGTCAGCACAACTTACCTGCTCGCCAATAATATACTTTTCCTAAAGTATGATACCCCAGCATCCAACAGTTCGTGTCACCTAGAGGAAATGGATGAATTACTGGTAAGTGTGTGACTTCTTCGGTGTGTCTCCAGACAGGGCACAGATAGTGAGTCATCTACACAGTATAAATGAGTCAAGGGAGTCTGCTAAATATGATCTGTTCCGGAAGCATGATAAACGAAGGGGAGAAAGAGACCGAGAAGAGATGGAAAATTAAAGGAGGCTTTGATATTTTTGGGGCTAAATTACTGAGGAGTGTGATAAGTTCGTAAAGTGTACAAAGGATTGGAACAGATTGGTATATAGATGAAAGGAGGAAGGGGGCAATTTGCCATAAATGGGCTGAGCTAGCGAGCATGAAGCAGTCAGGGCAATCTATGAGAAATCTCCGAGACTTGGCTCTTCTTCACAGACAGACATCAAGGGCAAGGAGAAATACCTTCACTCCGCAATTTTCTAGACATTACCTTAACCCAATGAGCAAAAGAATATAGGAAATTCTTGAAGAGAGAACATTTCATCCATAACAGAATAATTCCATTTCATACATTACCGAAGAAAATACACAAAAACGAAGTATAGTCTGCTTGATGTCGGTGTGGGAGTGTAATGAGTGGACAGAGGAAGGCCTTGGCTAGTGATGTTCCTCTTTTGTGTTTGTATACGATGATCATCTTTCTCAGGCGTGATTTCTATCTCCATATACCTAAAAACAATATTCACTTAACGTTTTTCTTCCATGCGTAATTTACGCTATATGTAAGTATCATTTATAGAATGTATATATATCATACATGTTTGTATTACAACGTATTTACATATCATTTACACTGGCAGAACTTTATTCGCGTGGAGAAATGAACAAATAATCTTCTTTTCGGCAAAAACATAAAAAACTAATACTTGGGTTTTTTTTGTCTGCTTTAGAAATGCCTACAATACTGTTACGTAACTCTAGCATCACTGAGATTTATAATATTTCTCCAGCAGAGGCCAGCAGCGTTACCTAAGTCCCCTACAGGCACTTCAGAAGCGGGCAGTGGAAACAAAGGCAGAAAAAAGTGGAGTATGTTCGGTGACGTGCATCGAAGTTATTTATACTCGTGTCTACGGACGTTGTACAGCCAGCAGTCGTTTGCGCTTTGTCTATTGTCATGCACCACATTTTAAGGGTTCATACATACTTATTCATGATAACATCATCCCATTCACTAACACCACTCAACACACCATGCCGATCACAAAGTCACAACAACCTCAAAGTCTTATCCTTATAACTGATACGAGAGAAAACTATTACAACATAAGCCACAACATCACACAGTCATGATGCAGTCCCCAGCTGCAGACACAAACCAAAACACTCAGTATTATGCAGTGATTTCAACGCTAACCGCTCTGCCACGCTCAACCTCCTCACTCCTAGATACATGAGGGGAAGTTCCAATACACTCACGAACTGTACACTGTCAACATCGTCAACGTCCACAACCATGCAACCATCGTGACTCCCACACAACCGACAGTCAAACTTACCAAACAAGACCTTTTATACATCAGTGCTGTATACAAGGAGTTCTTGGAGCACATTCCAAGAACCCTTCCCTGACCAGCGATCTATTCCACATTCCTCTTATGTAAAAAGTCTTATAGCACAGAAGGTGAATCCAACCTGGACCCTCACATTACCTTGCCTGACTGTTTAATTACTCACCTTCAACACAACACCAGCCATACTACGTATCACATACGGAACCCACATTACATTCACACCCCACATCACAAACGGCAACAAAATGGCCAAAAGCAAATTAAATGCCCACAGGACGTTCACCGGCACCAGTTTCGAACAAGAAAAATAATCCCTCTATATCCTGTACAAATGTGGGGGATTCCATGCCTTTTACTGACTAATCTTTGGATCACTGTTGAAATAGGTTTGCTATTACGGTCTTGAGACCTAGACAATCGTTACCCAACAAGCTATCCCTCGGCTTTCTTTGTTAGTTTGACCTTGTTTCGCAGATCCATCGGCGGTCTGAAAGGCACAAACACGAGACACCTATAGATAGTTGAACTATCGCAAAGATTAGGATAACCACATACATCGTTTCAGTTCTAAGTGTTGGAATGGAATGTTGTTTGCATATATCTTGGCCTCATCTAGGAAAAATAGATTGTAGAATATTCTGAGACAAATAAATCGAGAACGTATTATCATCACGTAAAGATTAATTATATAACATAATTCTGACAACGTGAACGACTTCGTTGCAAAATTCAATGATTCTGTCTGTTAGCTTTCCCTTGAATACACGTACAGTCTCAAAACACTGTCTTTTAAGTGTCTTATGCCCGGAGCCACTCATCACAAGGCTAGCAGAACCTGATTCACCACTGGAGTCATTGGGGTTTGTGTAATCATAAAATTCCCAGGATTCTACGAAGGTCTCCCTGTGATATATTGGTCGGTTCGAACCTTTGCTTATTGTCTGTAGTAAACTACGTGTCTCTGGGCTCCCTGTGTCGACCATTTACTGGAGTCCTCGAACAAGCCTGCGGCTCGGATTTCGTGGATGTATGTTGAACGTGTGGGTCTTATTAGAAACAAAACTATAAGTCTCGCTCTTCTGTTTGCTCTTGCACCACTGACGCTCTCAGAGAAATATTCAGGAATTAGGTAGGACTTGGATATGAATCGTTGTCAAGTCGTTAACATTGAATAGATCATACCACCTCTAGTGTGAGGATCTGTGATCTTGCTAATAACTAGTGGTAGTATAATGGGGCATAGAACAGACTGAGTACCTTTCAGCTTTCAAAGCTTAACAATTCATATATGTTATTCCAAGTTATCAAGGAATAAGAAAACGAGACGATGCTCATGGAGAACGCCATAATAGATGTTTTTTTTTTTTCTTTTTACAATCTAACGGTTCCTCTCAGTAAAGAAAGATTGTACCCTAAGTATATGGATAAGGTATGATAATACAATAGCGTAGTGATACAAGATACGACAATGTCACGATACAGTAATACATTGAACTAACAGTGATGCTAAAGTTCTCTGCTGGTGAATCAGGTGAACTGATTTAAAAACATTCTTCTCAGAAATTCCTCACAACAAACAAGTCGTTCATTCCAACCTAAACTAAGCCTTACCTCCCTGGCCACCCGTTCCTTCAAAAGCAAACATACTAATAGTTCCAAACAAAAAAAGACAAAACAGAACAATCACCGGATCCTTCAAGGCCTCAAAAAATTCAGTACATGTTCACCGCAACAAAAAATGAATCTAATACTGTCCAATCTCATTAATTATCGGCACTCAGTTTTGGGCAAAACATTAATCTTCTCCAGCCCACGTCACTTCATATCAACCCGCCAGCCTTCACACACAAACGAAAAAGTTCACTCCAGCCTCACATGTTAAGCCACCCATACCCACAGATCCCCAAACCCCACTCTAACACGACAGTGACAAACATAGTCACACGGTAATGATTTGTTAAACACTAAACAACGGACATTCCCTCACCTCACTCTAAACTCATCTCATCCCAGCTACTAGCGCAAGCGAGTGACATCATCCATAACCCTGGAATGCCAAGACACCTCTGCAAACAATACCAAATACCTGTCGGAAAAGAGCACCGCTCCATCAGATATTCCTACCGCGTGCAGTTACACCACCTCCACTGCTTACTGCTACTCTACAGGAAAGACTCCTCAGCGCAATAAACGTGCAGGAACCACTCAGAAACTCCTAGAACACCCTCATGAACCCTTCCATCTCCAGCACAAACCTCCAGCAAACAAAAGCACAGTAACACACAATCCCATTCATCACAAATAAACTCTACTGCTCAGTATAACCCCAACAACAAACCAAACATCCTACAATTGAACGCCAATGGCACAAAAAACAAAAAACAGAAACACTCAACCAAAGCCAAGAGCACAACATCCACACAGGCCTTACACAGAACACCAGACTCACCACCTCCAGATCCACCCTCCCACTTTTCTATAACTACACAATTCTATCACAAGACAGACAACAACAATGAGAAAGGATCCCAAACACTCATCCACCAAAGCACAAACATTTTCCAACACCATTCAGAGCTCATAACAGCTCATAGACAGCCTTAGAAATACAGTCCTATGGGTATAAAATAGCACAATACTTACGTACACATTATCAACACCTACGTACATACGTACATACGATATACTCCCTATCTGCAGAACCTGTCCGACATATCCAACAGCTTTCGCTGTAGATATTTCACTGCCTACCATCCTGCATGACTTAGCACTCACACCCAAGATCCGCGAGGTCACTTGCTCATACAGCAACTGTATCCTTTCAGTATCCTCAACCTGATCAACCACCCAACCAGACTTCAAAACCACCACCTCCAGCAGCTGACTTTGCCAGACATCACAATACCCTCTGCTCACCAGCGCTGTACACAAGGACCGCCTGGAGCACGCAACACCAACTGTCCTCTGACCCTTAACCCATCTCGATAACTCTTCACCTGGCACGTCTAACCCACGCAGCCACCAAAAGGACTTGCACATACAACAAAAAAAGCGGACCAGCCAGCCTACACAGAGTACATAGAATCAGAGCTCAAATACCTCAGTATATATTTCTCATCCCTAATTCGTGCAGCTCCTCACAAAATAAACAGCAAGAAATAAAAAAAAAACAAAAAAAACATGGACATGGGACAAATAGAACTCAAAGTTCTTTTAAGTTGCAGATTTCAGCTGACATAGAAAACAAAATACAAGATAGTGCGAAACTCTTACTAACTGTAATGCTAAATGAGAGACATGTGTTTACTATCGGACAGATGAAAAATAATTGTACGATTAATACTATTCAAGATGACATGAAATGACAGAAAATGGAAAATACCTCGACAGAAAGCAGTTGACGAATAGAAGGGAACAGAAGGAAAGCGAACATAAGTAGAGACAAATACTAGAGCTAGAGGATAAGATGAATTATTCTAACAGATAGTTTGCATAATCGAATAGCAAGAAAATGAAGAGACGAGGAGAAAGTGATTCAAAGAATGGAACATAATCGACGTTTTTGGTACATGAATAAAGCAAAGAACAACAAGTTAAAACTGAACCATTCAAGGTCAGGAGCTGATTCTACTATAATCCCAAAGAATTATACAAAATATTAGTCAACCAAGGTATAGTCATTTAACCAACTAATGTCGATGTATAATAGAAAAAAGAGATAAGAAACAGATGACGAAAAGTTTAATTCCTTTAAGGAGCGCGCTGTTACGGACTTGAACATAACAGAAAGAACCATGACAGAAGAATGATCGGCACAAAGCGCACACATCAGAGGTACCCTCTGGAACCCTATCATGTTATCAATAAAGACGAAAATCACAGTATCAAAGCCCCACATGATGTCACTGCGCCAGAGTACAAAACACAAAGGACATACTTAACACTAGTATATAAAGACGAATCCACATTGATATTAAAGCAATGTATATATATATATATATATATATATATATATATATATATATATATATATATATATATATATATATATATATATAATATGCTTCACATCCGACACAAATGAAATATTCAAAAGAGAGGTAAAGAAAATTTTCTTATACGTAATGATTTCATAAATAAAGACAGTAATGCGCAAACAAACCAGCGCACTGTTTTGACATGTGTGAATATGCGATGAAAAGAATGGATACCATCTTTCTGGATTTTGCAGAAATGTTACGAGAAAAAGCGGCAAGACTTGAGAAAGGAAAATTAGGGAAGTGGATTGAAGAGTTCCGGTGCAAGAAAAAATTCAGAGCGGTAACAAATCAAATCATGTGCCAGGAAGGAACAGTTTTATCATCAGCAGCTTTTGTGATTATGATCTCAGGCGCTGACGAGGATGTAAGGAGAAGTATAGTTAGGTGCTTTGTAAGATCGTGAGTACAGGAGGCCATCAGCAGCAACTACAAACAGACGTAGATACACATTATAGATAGGTGGAAAAGAACCTTTTTGTGAATTCAGTGTAGAGATATTTGAGCAAATAGATTATGAAACCATTAACAATATGGTAATTCCTCTTACAAAGGCATGGCATCTTACAGAGGCACGACAAGAACTACCGAAGCGGGGAAACCTCAGAGACCTCGTGGTCAATATAAACAGAATGCCCAACTTCAAGGACCACGTTGGAACATAACGTTCTCAAACTTACCTGTGATCAGTGTTATCATATGGAAAACGTCCACAAGGAACAAACACTGGGTGATGAAGGTGCTCACTGTTTACATAGGACTCACTGTTTACATAGGAAGGACAATCAAATTTCTGCTCAGACGTTTGGTCATCACATAAACAGGTAGGTAGCAGCAATACACAAGCTAGAAAGATTACAAGAAACATTTCACATGCCAAATAGAAAGATAGGATGGAGCATGTGAGTTACCAAGGGAGATTGAAAAGGGGCTGGAACTCTGCACTCTAGGGAGAACGAAGAGGTATTTGCATTAGCAAATAGAAGTAATGAAGCAGAACATCGTTAATTTAAAAGCATCTCATCAAGAAAGACACATACGTCAAGTTTCGAATGATACCTGGAAATACACTCTCGGACAACGCAAGACGAGACGAAAATTTACGAATGTCCCGCAAAGAAACTTGAGCGACAATTCAGTGCTATTCCAGGAGAAATTAGCAAGATGTTGGAATGGCCACCGAAACATTCAGAAGAAGACTGAAGTGATGGCTGAAGGTAATCACGGTGAGATTCGAACAGATGATTATTTAGGATAGCGTCGTGGCGGAGGGACGATGGGGAATGCAAGAAGACGCGAGGTTAGCGCAAGAGGCCTCCTATCCTATCTGGCAAAGTATCGTTATAGATACTAGTAGATAGTTACTCTCTCTCTCTCTCTCTCTCTCTCTCTCTCTCTCTCTCTCTCTCTCTCTCTGACTTGGAAAAGGGGACGCACATTCATGGATTAGTGACTGTCTTACCGACAGGAAACAAGAAACTCGTTTTAGGCGGCAAAGCCTCAAACTGACTAGGCGTGACGGAGTGGTGTACCACAGGAGTCAGTCCTTGGCCCTCATTCTTTTCACGATAGACGTAAACGATCGAGAACTGGGTCTCATATCTAAGATCTCTAAATCTGCGGACGACTCAGAGCTAAGATGCCAAGATGCCAAGACTGAGCAAATTTAGAAAGAAATTAATTTATCAGAATGGTCAAAGTAGTGGCAAAAGAAATACAACGTATACAAATATAAATCTATGCACTTTGGCAAAAATTGATACGCACTATAAGCATCAAGACATTTGGGAACTCACTGACAAAATTACATGAAGAGAAGGATCTGGTAGTAGTTACAGCTTACAATCTGAAGTAAAAAAAAACAAAAGAAGAAGAACCCGAATGCTCGGCTTTATAGCCAGAAATATCGACAACAAAACACCATAAGCAATTCTGGCCCTTCCCAACGCTCTGGTAAGACCGCATCTTGAATGTGCTGTTCAAAGACGGCTGACTAAGCTAATTTCGTCTCTAAGGAATCCAAAAAGATACTATGAGGATTAGACCTATATTTTCTAAGACAGAAGGCACAGAAACCACTACGCGGTGACCGAATACAAGTTTTCAAAATATGAATTAAGTTGACAACATAAATCAACAAAGATTTATTTGAAATAACAGAAAATACAGGAACCACGACAAATGGAGTAAAACTTAAAGATAAATGTAACAGTGATGAAGTAAAGAAAAAAAGAAAGTCTGCAAATAAAGGCGTTGAACGCTGGAATAAATTACCATCAAACATTTTGAATATAAATAAAGGAAATGCTCTCAAGATCCAGCTAAACAAACATTTCATCCGTGCAGGTATATACTGAACGACCAGTGCAGGTATATACTGAACGACCAGTGCAGGTATATACTGAACGACCAGTACAGGTATATACTGAACGACCAGTGCAGGTATATACTGAACGACCAGTGCTGGTATATACTGAACGACCAGTGCTGGTATATACTGAACGACCAGCGCAGGTATATACTGAACGACCAGTGCAGGTATATACTGAACGACCAGTGCAGGTATATACTGAACGACCAGTGCAGGTATATACTGAACGAGCAGTGCAGGTATATACTGAACGAGCAGTGCAGGTATATACTGAACGACCAGTGCAGGTATATACTGAACGACCAGTGCAGGTATATACTGAACGACCAGTGCAGGTATATACTGAACGACCAGTGCAGGTATATACTGAACGACCAGTGCAGGTATATACTGAACGACCAGTGCAGGTATATACTGAACGACCAGTGCAGGTATATACTGAACGAGCAGTGCAGGTATATACTGAACGAGCAGTGCTGGTATATACTGAACGACCAGTGCTGGTATATACTGAACAAGCAGTGCAAGTATATACCGAAAGATAAGTGTGGGTATATACAGAGTGAAAACGGAGGAAAAAAAAATCATATTCTATTTTCACATCCCAAACACTAGGATTACGCTAACGTGCAGCAGAGGGAGGGATAGCGCATAAATTTCGTTTTATACAATTTTTCTCTTGTTTCAATTTTGTCAGATTTCATGAAATCTTCCATCTTAACCTGACCTATATATGTTTTAGTTCCAAATACACAACCTACCTACACACGGGCCAACGAACATTCCTGGTGTCTTTCCCATATACTACCATGTATTATGTACTCTCTCTCTCTCTCTCTCTCTCTCTCTCTCTCTCTCTCTCTCTCTCTCTCTCTCTCTCTCTCTCTCTCTCTCTCTCTCTCACACACACACACACACACACAAGCTATCTTACTCCACACCTCAAACATAACACTTGACAAAATGCCAATGTTATTGTTGAGTGTAGAGCTGGGGATGAGGGACTTGTAATAGGATCCAGCATAATTAAACACTATGAGGATAAAGTCCTGAATATATGTCAAGGCAATTACAGATTACATCCACATACATCATACGGAATATTGTAGAATGTTTATTCAACTGTTTATGAGCTTATGTTGTGTTTATGTGAGTCACCCCTTGTGGCCGGGTTTACCTGAGTGAGGTCATCTGAGAGATATCAGGTCAAGGTCGGGTAGAGGGTTGGGTCACACAGACACATGTGCCACCCTTCCTCTCGTTAATCATAAGGTCACATGACCCCACTCCATGTTTCCTCCGGTTCAGTATACATAGTCTCTATTTCATCTATTTTCTCTCTAGTAAGTAGCCGTCTGAAGATGGGGTAATATACGAAAGCGCTCAGATTTCTCGTGTTCCCCTTTTCAAGTGGAGTTTTACATATATATATATATATATATATATATATATATATATATATATATATTCTTTTTTTTTTTTTTTTCATACTATCCGCCATTTCCCGCGACAGCGAGGTAGCGTTAAGAACAGAGGACTGGGCCTTTGAGGAAATATCCTCACCTGGCCCTCTTCTGTGTGTGTGTGTGTGTGTGTGTGTGTGTGTGTGTGTGTGTGTGTGTGAGTGTGTGCGTGTGTGTGTGTGTGTGTGTGTGTACTCCGAGGGTACATATGCAGCGCAACAATGTAATGTTTACAGAGTTCTGTTTATGTTACTTCATGCCGAGTAAGTCCATTCAATTGATTTCACAAAGGCTCCTTGGGAAAGAGACCTCACAGACAATACTTTCTGAACTTTACACACACACACACACACACACACACACACACACACACACACACGATAAAGATACGGACTCATATTATCAGTTGTTCATGTAAATTCGCTTATTTTGTTCCACTGTTAATAATGGCCTAAAGTAACAACATAAACGCTATTTCACGTTTTGACAAGTTTGTTTATTGACGGAAGCAGGAAGCCTGTCCTCAAAATGCAGGAATGTTGATATATGAGCGAACGTGTTTGTATAAATAAATGAATGAATGAATGAAAAACGGTTTACTGAATTCGGGCAGGCATTCGGCTGAAAAAAATAAAGAATGCACCTGAAAAATATCAGAACTGTGAGTCATGATGGTAACTAGTTAAGCAATAACAAAAGAGCTTGAGATTCAGTTGGGCGTTGCGTTCTTCTATGCTTTGGATGACCTCATGAGTGAGGTGTATCCTCATAGCAAAAGAAGTTTTACAGAGTATATTATATGGTTTGTATATCATAGAGTTAATGGTGGTTAGTGATCATTAAACGATGCAAAGCTACATAATAGTGGAATTGCTGTAAATATTGTGTTGACTTACATTATGTATACAATGATGAGCATGAACTGAAGAAAATTTTCACGTTCGTTGCATTATAGTAATATATGTAGTAGCTGACTTACTAATAAGTATTGGAAAACTAAGCTATTTGCTTATTTAGCTGTGCACTTGTTCATGGATGGTTTATGACTTTCCACAATAGTACGTACAGGACTGTTCGTATACCTGTCTGTACGTGGGTCAGTGGAGGTGAGTCTTGGTGATAAGGGTGGCACAGTGAGGACCATGTTGGTGCTGGTGTCTGTCGCTGTCGTGGTCTTTATGACGGGCGACGCCCTTGTGTGTGTGTGTGTGTGTGTGTGTGTGTGTGTGTGTGTGTGTGTGTGTTCCTTTAAGTGTATATAACCGTGCGTGTGTCTGTGTGTGTGCATGAATGCTCGTGTTGATGATGCATGTTGTTTTTCTTTCCAAACCTGGATCGTGGAAACTATATGTCTGTAGATTGCGATAAACGGTGTAGACTTCAGTGTCAGCGACATGCATAGTATTTTATAGTAGCTTACTTTAACTACCTCATTCATCAATCTAACAGACGGACTAACTAACCAATCATCCTGTAGTTTTGAAACCCTCTCAGTAACCTTACTTAATAAGGTCAAGTAAGAGTTCCCACAACAAGTATGTGTGTCAAAGTGAAATCATTTCATTTTCTACCACAAATTCTTTTTTACTTCCATGTTACGTACATTGCAGAGACATGTGGATGTATTTCACACAGTCAGTCTTTGTTATCATGTAAAATCAACAAAAATGAAAAAAGGATTTTGTGTGCTACCCTTAAAACGTAAATGTTGCAATTTTCATTTCTGTGTCATGCATAGATTAAGGGATCAGTGTATGATGATTTTGAGAACAAAGATCAGGTTTCATATCCTGCCCTTCAGCTAACAATGCTGAAGTGTTTTAACACAACAGGAAAACCTAAATCAACTAAAAGATGTGCGCTGAAGCGGCAGACCCGTGAATCGCATCTTCATATTGTACACAAATTAGAAGACGAACATTTTGGGAAATAACAATAAGAATTTCTGGTATGATAAGCTATTTATGATATTGTCAGATGTTTCATGAAAATAAACAGACACAAAATTTTTATGAAAACACAAACCCCTTTGACAAGTATGTCATATCCCTCTCTATATACAGACACATTATTGATGTTATCAATATTCATTTGTATATAGGGAATTATAATAGATCCGATCGTGTTTCCCCACCGTGAAACTGGGTCCCCTCTGCCTCCCCACTGTGGGACTGGATCCAAGAAAAAAAGTTATTCCAGACACACCCAGCTACCCAGGTCAACCACCCTCCACGTAACCCCCCCCCCCCCTCCTCCTCTTCCCTTAATCACTCTCCCTCGCACTGGTTATGGCCAGACAAAGCAGAGAGTGCTTGGCCCATAAGGATTGGTATTGTACGGCGGGAAACCAAGTGTGATGTTGAGATGATGAGGTGGACTGTCTCCACGAAACATGTCGAGCCACATGTATAGAAAACTTACATGATAAATGAAATTGCATGAACTCCTACTGAAGTGCGATTTCGCCTTCACACACACACACACACACACACACACACACACACACACTCACACACAAACACACACACACACACATACACACACACACACACACACACACACACACATATATTCTTTTTCTTTTTCTTTCAAACTATTCGCCATTTCCCACATTAGCGAGGTAGCGTTAAGAACAGAGGACTGGGCCTTTGAGGGAATATCCTCACTTGGCCACCTTCTCTGTTCCTTCTTTTGGAAAATAAAAAAAAAAAAGAGAGGGGAGGATTTCCAGCCCCCCGCTCCCTCCCCTATACATATACATATATATATATATATATATATATATATATATATATATATATATATATATTTTTTTTTTTTTTTTTTTTTCATACGATTCGCCATTTCCCGCATTTGCGAGGTAGCATTAAGAACAGAGGACTGGGCCTTAGAGGGAAAATCCTCACCTGGCCCCCTTCTCTGTTCCTTCTTTTGGAAAATTAAAAAAAAACGAGAGGGGAGGATTTCCAGCCACCCGCTCCCTCCCCTTTTAGTCGCCTTCTACGACACGCAGGGAATACGTGGGAAGTATTCTTTCTCCCCTATCCCCAGGGATAATATATATATATATATATATATATATATATATATATATATATATATATATATATATATATATTTTTCCAAAAGAAGAAACAGAGAAAGGGGCCAGGTGAGGATATTCCCTCAAAGGCCCAGTCCTCATCCTCTGTTCTTAACGCTACCTCGCTAATGCGGGAAATGGCGATTAGTATAAAAAAATATATATATATATATATATATATATATATATATATATATATATATATATATATATATATATATATATGTATATATTGTGTACGCGCGTATTCAATGTACCGTTCCTATTACTAAGAGCCCTTTATCCTTTGTACCGTTGAAAACATTTCTGTGTTCGTTTGTAAAACATATTCACATTTCACATACAAAGAAAATGTTTCGGTGACCAAAAAATTACTGTGAAAACATCTGGTGACATATTTTTCCATGTTTCTCTTGCAGAATCGTAAGTAACAGACCTGCACTTTCATTTTCTGAAAGTATTTCAGAAATATATTAGGGACAATTTAAGACCCTAAGGCCCAAATTTCGTGCATTGATAACCAGGAATCCTTTCCATGGCACGGAAAATGCTATAATGTTAAGCAAGCGTAACATGTAGCTCTCAGAGTAGCACAGGGTCAGTGTGGAATGCTCTTATGTAAATGAGAGGACATATTACAACTTCACAATAAGATATGGATGCGATACTTTCCCCACTGTTTACAGTTCCAAGAGAATTACATCGCCTATTAGTTGGGACTCGCGTTAAGTTTATGCGATAAGTACGTATTTGTTTGACATTAGGCTACTCGCTGCTTTTACGACGCAGAAGAGAATTTCGTTTTGTGTATACAGTCAAACGGGAACATTTCATTGTCGTAATGAGGGAGAAGCAAAAAATGATCATTTCTTCAGTCTTGAATTCTTTACATCACTATATATATATATATATATATATATATATATATATATATATATATATATATATATATATATATATATATATATCAGTCTAAATATGATTAATGAGATTATTATTTGTTCAATGATATCACATCAGTGTTCTGTTATGAACTCCCCTGACAAATGTGTAGCCTAAAGATCTACATTGCATTTCAGTTGATAATTATTCGATTTGTTCAAATATATCCAAAATATGTTTAAAGTCACTTCGTCCTTAATGGAGTCACCAGTATTTTCCTTCCTTAATGGAAAGCTTCGGCCCCTTATCCTTAGGAAACCTTTTCTCTAGCACCATCCTCCTCAGCAGAGCCTCCTACCCACCTGCTCTAACACACCGGGAACCTTATATGTCCCACCGAGACAATCCTCCTCAGTAGCGTTTCCCACCTTCCATCTCTTGTAGGCAAGAAGTTCCAAGAGGGTTTCCAACACCATCTACTCATTTATAATATATTGCCAGTTACCATCAGATTATGGTGGCATTTGTTGAAGTTTGTAATTTCAACGATTTCCTAATTTTTAAGATTTTTTTCATTACCCAAAGATGATTCTGTCATATGTAGGAAAAGTTGGAGAGCGATGGCTGAGACAAAGATCAACTTGTCCATTAGAAAAATAATGATGATTATTGCAGTTAGTGGAGCGTCAAAGTAATTCACGAAATAAAAGATTAATTATTACGATAACCCAATTAAAACGATTCCACTAATGGCACAGCGGAGTTTAAAACATTTATAGATTCAATAATTGTTTTTTATTCCCGAGAGACTTGGGTACCAGCATTACCTTACGGGTAAAGACAGACTACTTACAAAACTTTCTATTTTCACTTCATGCAGTTGTGACGTATTAGATACTGGTGTCATGTTTCATTCCATCACATAACATAGCTTAAGATGGTACAAAGAACTCAGGAAGTAAGACAATCATTAGTTGTTTGAAAAGACAAATGGACGAAGGACGAAGACACCGGCCAGATCGGATATGCTGCTGACGGAGGAACTCAATAAAGAAATGGATGGGAGAAAGAAGACTCGGAAAATGAAGAGGCGGGAAGAAGACATGACCTTTGCACGGGAATAGCCGATAAAGCCAAGTGGGGAGATATCACGGACAAGTGCAAACGATACTTATGGGAAAATAACGTAGGTGGAGTGGTGGTGGGTGATGATGTGCAGTGAGGAGAGGACAAGGGATGAAGGGCAAAGAAAAACAGAAGTGAGAGACAGACTAGTGAGAAGACTTAATGATAATGGAGTGTGATGAAAGAAACTGAGAACAGGGTGAATGAGGAGGAAGAACGACAGAAGCGAGGGCCAAGAAGGAAAGAGTGTCGGGGGAGAAATGAGAAAAGACGGAATGGGGGAGGAGAAAGGAGATAGAAACAATTGTAAAAGTGGAAAGGCAGCGTGAGAGAGAGAGAGAGAGAGAGAGAGAGAGAGAGAGAGAGAGAGAGAGAGAGAGAGAGAGAGAGAGGGAGGTAAGGCAAGACAAAGAGAAAAAGAGAATTACGAAAGACAAGAATTAGAAAAGTCATAACAATGGCGAAGCAAGCAAGGATGCTTGGGAGGAAAGAGTTAGGAGAAATACAGTGATGATGATGATGATGATGATGAGAGAGAAAGAGAGTGATAAAGGTCACACACAGGGGCATGAATGTGATAAAGGATATCGTTATAGAGAAGCAAAGTGAGAGGTGATATAACGAGGAAGGATAGTGCTCGAAGGAGAGAGTGCTAAGTGAAGAGAGTAAAGAAAAGATCTTCATTGCAGCGGAGATTGTGTGTGTGTGTGTGTGTGTGTGTGTGTGTTGGGGGGTGGGGGGAAGCCTGGTAATGGAGGGAGGACACAGTAGGGAAGAGAGGAGCGTGAAGGAAGAAGAAAATAAAGAATAACAACGCGAGGCAAGATGAGTAAAGGAGAGGGATAGGTACCTCCTTTCTTTTTTTCTTTTTTTTTTTTGGAGGGTTACACGTCAGTGTGGATACAGTGAGGCAGATGAGAGTAAGCCATATTGGGAGCTTATTGCCTGAAGGAAGACACGATGATGCATTACGAATGAAGGACATCTCAAGGCAGGAGTAAACGGAGGAGTGAGGCTGCCGTGTTTGGACAGCCAAATACCATGTATGTTTATAGACCAGTCTTGTGAAGCGTCATGCTTCTCTCTGGGGAACTTGTTATGTAGACTGATATAAGCATAGTGTTTACTGCATACATCCCAAGGCCACTGTTACATGAAACCTGATAAGAAAAAAAACAGAGGAGCTAATGCATATAATTGTCTTTCTTTACAGAAAAATCATCTTCAATTAATTGCATCCATACCGTGTTGCGCCTAGAATTAAAAGAAATGACCCAAAAAAAAAAAACCACCCATAAAACCACACGAACGTCATAAAATGAACCCTCCATCATCTAGAAAAAGATATAGTATTACGAAAACACATAATAGAATTACAAAAGTCTTTTGACATCAACCAATTAGCCTTGACAACACTGGTGCAGGAAAGAAAAGAATAGACGAGAAAAAAAAAAATCCTGGGCGGCAGAAACCTAATAACAGTCAACTCATTTGTTTGTCAAACTCAACCACCCGAGCTACACCACCTGGCATGTTTGAACTAGAGCGAACGCAACGCGAGTGTCGAAGGTTTGGGAGACGACTACATAATTATATGAGATGGATGCACACGGTATTTACAGTGACACGACCATGGTGAGCGTCTCCCATGAAAAGGGATCATGATTTCCCATGACGAATAATAGGAAAGATTTCAGAAATATCACAAGGATTATACGTCTGTCCATGACGAGGTCTGACTTGGTTAAACTTTCCCTCCCTCTCTGGTTTCACCCCCGTGACCTGCACTTATCAGCATTCAGTTTTAAGGAAAGCCATTTGGACAAAAATGATTTGGTTCATCACCTTGTGTTCTCTCCATTTCGTGATGAAATGTCCTTTTTATCATCCCAATTCTTTTTCTTGCTCTTCCCCTAACACAGTATCGATCACAGACTTATCCTTGATAATAGAATTAGATCAAGTATAAGACTTCCCTAATAAGCTCTGTGACAGCCTGCTTACGGAAGTAATCTTCCGCTGCTCCAGGATGCCTATCTTCCTTAAACTCCCCCTTTGGATGCTACACAGACCTTGTTATTAAGATCACAGTCACCAACAGTATGTTAGTTACTGCATCTACAACCTCTTGTGATATCAGTTTTCTTTTAAGAATTCTGGAGATCTATATAATGTTCTAATAACTATGTCTTATTCTTGACAATCAAAATTGAAAATTACACAAAAGATTTCGACTTTAATGGTCTTATGTAACAAATTATATTTTCTTCCACAGGAATTGCTACTCCACCCATATTACCATTCAATTATTCAATATGAGATAATGTGCAATGCGCTTTAGATTACGTTACGAGAAGTGAAGTCAATCCATATTTCTGAGATGACCATAATATCAACTATTCCCATACCGACAATCTCTGTCGTTTGTCAATGCAACGTATACCCACACTATCAAAAGACGATGTGGTATTCCTCTCACAATATCCATCCATGATGCCACTTGCATTGACGACCTGTCACAGTCCAACTCCTCCCCAAGGCAAACTACAGCACTTACCAGAAATCGCTCAGTTTATCCGAATATCTCCGCGGCTCCCCTACACTTACTCCTATGCTTCCAAGCATGACTGTCTCCTAGAATGATGCAGACAGTGGATTTGTCCTCAGTTACAGACATGATGATAGGTCATCCTGTTCAAAAGTCCCTCAAGTTGTATTCTCTTCCTCCTCCTCCTCCATCTCCTCTTCCTCTTCTTTCTATAGAGAGTGTTGCCCATACATCGAGAGTGTAACTGTTTCAGGTAACTAAAATGTTCTTACATTCTTCATGGTTACTTGCATCCTTAGTTCCCTTCTCCAATTCTGGTTGGGTCCGCTTCTACGTGTTCATCTTTCAAAGCAGTGAACGTGTTCCTACACTTTACACAAGTGTCTTCACTCTTTTCTAAGTTTATGTCTTTTTCCGTTCACTATCCTCACTCTTTCTTGTACAAACTCAACTCTAGGTAATTCATAGTTCTATAATCTCCTCCTTTAGCAAGGTACTTTTTTTCAGTTATTCTATCTATGCTGACAAGGCTTGGTTGGATGTGCTAATCACTGTGTACAGAAGATGTCTTAAATGAGAATTGGAAAAGACACGATTAGATGGCTGGTCAGGCTTTAGTCCTATCATCTTTGAGAACGTTAAGTTACATCGACCAACAGAAGACCTTTAACACCTTCTCAGGGTGTTCTAAGACCACGTATACTCTCACTGTACTCATGGCCTTTCGACATGTAAAATAATGTAACGTATTACTTTTCCTCACACATGATAAGCGAATCACTCAGTACTTCGTGGTGTACCTATCCATATTTGAGTCTTTGTCCTGAGTGACGTCTCCAAGACAGTGGTACGTATTATAGTCATAAATTACAGATGTGTACCACACCACTTACAGACTCACCTTATCTTCCTCAAACTCGACAATAATACAGGTACAAGAACCTCCTTACAAGATTAAGTCTTTCAACAATTTAGCTCACAATTTATCCACGTTACTGATCCCTCACTAACCTGTCACCTCCAGAATCTCTTACTCATTCCTTCCTGTCGTCAGCCTCTCTCCATAACAACAGTCCAACACGTTGTCCAGTCAAATTCCACAAGATTTTGCACTACGTTAAGGTTGAATGAAACGTACTACGTAATTTCACCTATTTGCTGCAGGAATATAAAGAGAACGGCAGCAACTGTACAACGACAATGAACTAATCCGCTCCACTCGGAGTGGACAAATCCTTAACTTCTTTTCTTACCAGAACATCTGTCTCTCCTCCTCCCACGTTCAGCTATCCTGCCAGCAAGCTACAAAACGTCGGTGAGTGACATAAAGCTTGAGATCCTTGCTTGAACTCAAAGACACTTTGGTTTTACCACATGCAAGTAGAAAGGATATATATATATCTATAAAGATATAATGATAATGATAGCAATAATGATAATAATAATAACAATAATAATAATAATAATAATAATAATGATAATAATAATAATAATGATAATAATAATAATAATGATGATGATAATGATAATAATAATAATAATGATAATAATAATGATACTAATGATAATAATAATGATAATAACAATCAATTTATAATGATAATTGCACCTATTACAGCAAAAATAAATCTCTCTGATCCTCAGCGAATTCATACTTGCACCAAATCGGTGTTTAGTTCATCAACACTTTTCCTTTTGCATTATAACAGATATTCCTCTGTAGCTTCATAGATTCTGTAACCACAGTGCCTTGTCTCTTCAACACCTTGGTCGTAACGAAACTTTCAATTCAGTCGTATTCTTCCTCTGTCTTGAAGGACACTTGCCACATGATGGGACCCAGTCCCTCACCTCTGGGACCTCTTCAACCCTCTACTGCTCTTCTCACTTCCGGGAAAACTTTTGACCATCGTTCTTATCAAATTCCAATCAAACCAACTCCATCTCACATATTCTGAAAGTCCTTGAAAATATATATCAATCAATATCTCTGTCAACTAGAAGCAGAGATTGGCTTCATATACATGATCGGGACATCATTCACAATGTTGCCCGTGTTAACTTCTGCGAATCTCAAGGAAAACATATCATAAGGTTTAAACAAAATTAAGACCAACGATTGCTTGTTAGATGTATCTCACGCTGTCATTCCTCTGTCTCTCTGCTCTTAGCGATATCCTTATCTACACTATTTTGATCCCCTTCCAGTATCTACGCAGAGGTAAATGGATCGCTCACCCTCTCCTATCAGTATCGAAGTCCCTAAATGCTCATTCTTGTTCTTTTTTTTCCACCCTTTCTTTTAAAACCGAAAAAAATTGTATCTTAATATCTAAATACTCATTCGCAGATGGCGTCTGTCTTCACATGTCTTATATTTCTTTTATTCCACCTTGCCTAACAGATTTCAATCCTCTTTACCGACAGACTCCAACGCTGCCATTGGTGATCACTCGTGATCAGCCAATGGGGCATCAGATGTTCAAACACTGACCAATTTTTTCTTTCTTCGCCGTCGTCACTATACCCCTCGCGCCGTTGAAGGCCATCAATATATTAGGATATTCCTGTCATAATCTCAAGTGAAAAGCCCTCATGGCCACCTACATAATACAGACCAGTTTTAGCGGAGTCCTTGGAGTGTATGCACAATAATTTGGGATACGTTGGAAACATATATGACCTCACACATTCAAAAAAAAAAAAAAAAAAGAGGGGGGGAAAAAAACTAATGAAAAAGAAATACGTGTATGATTTGTCCGTCGACACAAATTTGCTCTGGAGGTCGAGAATTTATGGCATGACAGAATTAGTCTTTTTTTTTCTTTTTTAATAACCAGGAAGGAATTGTGACACGAGCTATCCTGTTTTTCTTTTCTGGTTCATTTTCTAATGTGGGTGGAGTGAACAGCATATATGATGAGCGAGTCCCGGAACTAACGCAGCTGATCTTCAAAAAGTAATTAATCATAATATTACAAGCAAAAAATATACAGCTCCATTCCTGAAAATGCTTGAATACGAAATACATCAAGTAGTAAGAACCAGACAAGATACCAAATACTAAACCAAGAATATCAATATATCAAGGGGTAAGAACCAGGCAAGATATCAAACACTAAACCAAGTATATCAAGTAGGAAGAACAAGACATCAGATACTAAACCAAATACATCAAGGGGTGAAAAGAGACAAGATATCAAACGTTAAACCAAATACATCAGGTGGTGAGAAGCAGGCAAGATATCATACGTTAAACCAAATATATCACGGGGTAATAACCAGGCAAGACGTCAAAGGTTCTGAATATATCAAGGGTGAAAACCAGACAAGATATCAAACTTTAACCCAAATATATTGAAGAGTATGCAAGATATCAAACGTTAAAGCAAATATACCAAGTGGTAAGAACCAGCCAAGATATCACACGTTAAACCAAATATGTTAGCTGGTTAAAACTAGGCAAGATATCAAACGTTAAAGCAAATATATCAAGTGGTAAGAACCAGGCAAGATATCGCACGTTAAACCAAATATGTCAGCTGGTTAAAACTAGGCAAGATATCAAATGTTAAAGTTAATATATCAAGTGGAAAGATATCATCGTTCAACGAAATATATCATTGGATATAAACCAAGCAAGATATCAAACATTAAGCAATATATACCAACTGGTGAAAACCAGACATGAAATCAAACGTTTTAACACTTAATAGCATCACACACACACACACACACACACACACACACACACACACACACACACACACACACACACACAACGTCCCCCAGGTCTGCAAGGCTTGTAATATCGACTTACGTAAATAAGCATTTTATCGTTTTCAATTTCAACATTAATATGAAAAGTCCACGCACGGGGTTCGCGACCACCCGTCTGTCACATCCATACGCACCTTTGTTTCGTTACAGATAAGTGGAAATAAATATCCGAAATATCCTGGTAATTTGAACGACCGGTTTGTACTGTCCTTGGATACAGACAGTGTTGTCTGTCTTCTTTGGACAGAAATTTTGTACCGTTGAACAGCAAGTGATGCCAGCTTATGCCTGCACGTCATTCACACAAAATATTTCTTATATATATATATATATATATATATATATATATATATATATATATATATATATATATATCCCTGGGGATAGGGGAGAAAGACTACTTCCCACATATTCCCTTCTTGTCGTAGAAGGCGACTAAAAGGGGAGGGAGCAGGGGCTGGAAATCCTCCCCTCCAGTTCTTTATTTTCCAAAAGAGGGATTAGAGAAAGGGGCCAAATGAGGATTTTTCTCTCTACGGCTCAGTCCTCTGTTCTTAACGCTACCTCGCTAACGCGGGAAATGATGAATATGTATGAAAAACAAATTATATATATTTTTTCTTTCTTTCTTTCAAACTATTCGCCATTTCCCGTGTTAGCGAGGTAGCGTTAAGAACAGAGGACTGGGCCTTTGAGGGAACATCCTCACCTGGCCCCCTTATCTGTTCCTTCTTTTGGAAAATTAAAAAAAATAACGAGATGGGAGGATTTCCAGCCCCCCGCTCCCTCCCCTTTTAGTCGCCTTCTACGACACGCAGGGAATACGTGGGAAGTATTCTTTCTCCCCTATCATAAGCTGCGTCATATGATCACTGTGTGGCCGTTAGGCAACTCAAGGGTGGGACGTTTTGACAACTGTCCCTTTCCCTACACGTCGAAGCTTTGGAACCTTCACGTCTATCCTAATAGATATGACCTGCCACATTATAAAAGGTAGGTCTTTCACTTCCTCCAAAATTCGTAAATATTTTTCCTCTTTTTTTTTTCCTTTTCTGTGACTGGAGTTCTCCCAACGTAGACAAAAAATGACTGTGACCATCTATTCATACTTTACAAGGAGAGAGTTTTACACTTGTGTGACCCTGTCTCTTGAATGCTCTCGTCTTTAATACAACTCCCTCAATTTCTACATGTTGTATGCAGTTGTATTACATTCATCCATTTTGTTCCAATCATCCACCACACTTATACTATACATCTTAATACTTCACATCTTATTCACACACTTATACTTCACATCTTAATGTCGCATCTTGCCTTCAGATTGTCGACTATTTTTAATGTCCTTGTAAGCTCACCCCTTGAATATAAGGTCTAATCATGATCCTTGAACTACACAAAAAACACGAAGAAAAGGTGGGATAAATAAAAACTAAAGAAAAGGCAACAAAATTCATCTCTAAGAAATCTGTTATTTGAAGAAAGGCTAAGAAGACGGAATATATTTTGTTATGAATATTTCGCTGTTACCTGATTCATGTCTACAAAATCTATGATAAATTCGATAACGTTAATCACATTAACCTTTATGAAATATAAGAAAATACAGTTGATAGAACAAAAGGAATAAGATGAAAAGCTAAGACATGTGATACTGGTACGGGGAAAATGTGTTTGCGAACAGATGCATTGAATACTGGAATACGTTACTGTAAAACGTTGTATATGAAAAGACTATAAATTGCTTTATAAACCGGTTAATAGATATGACTTCACGTATTCTACAAATGAAAACAAGGCAAATATACAAATGAATTCTTTTCTTTACTCCATTCCAAACCCTAAGAACGCAGTGTGGCAAAGGCTGGAATCCACTTGATTCCACATTCCTTTCCTCCATAACCTGGAAAGCTCCCATATCCGCTCCTACCTTCCGTCTACCCCATTCTCAGTGACAGGCAGCCGACCAGTGCGGAGGAGTTATTTGGCGACAGAGTGTAATACAACGTAGTAAATGACCCTCGAATCTTCCGTGTAATCTTGGTTCCTGGCCACTGGTAACTGAGTGTAGGGCATTACGTAAATTAACTGAGCCATGTATGGTTACCTGTTTTCTTTATTTTTCTCTCATCTTCACTCTTTCGGAACGAATGAAACATCTTCTTTATTAATCCCTTATGGGATCTGGTAGACGCCCTTGGGTGGAGGCAGTATGGATAAGACTAGAATTAGCAATCACGTAGACGGGACATTGGGTATTTAGATGAATGTCGTCCCCATTGCACTCTTCACCCATGAGTCTTTTCAACATTTATGACAAGGATATTCTGGAATGTCAAAGGCCAGAGCCTAATGGTCTACTTATATGTGACCGTAATAATCAGTGAAGATGTCCCATCTACTTCAGAAAAAGAAATTACAATAAACCCTTAGGCAATTATCATAGGCAAGTACGAAAAACAATGACCAAAATATGAATTTCTGACGGCTAAAACAAGTTATCTGTGACCCACCTGAAGATGGTGGTTGGGTTTACGTATTACCTGGGACCCACCGTAGTTGCCAGTGGAGATTACCTGTGACCTGGGACCCATTGTGGAGTTTACCTATAACAATAAGATTAAGGGAGTATTTCTGTCACCTACACCCAAAGAGGCCAATGAAGTTTGGTTCTTTGATAAGCTTTTCAGAATGAACAGGCGTTTTGTTAAGGGGTTCGGCGTCATAGCATCTCTCAACACCAGTTTGTTTAAGGAGGATGAAACAAACTGATGGGGTCATGAGTAACCTAACTCTAGGGACATTTCTTGGATTTCAGCAGCCACTCTATCTAGTCATCCTGTCACTGATTATCGTGTGAAGAGATTTTGTACAAGATTCAGACAACAAGTAGACGGCCTTTTGCAGTGAATAGCTTAGGAAAGCAGGACTGAAATAGGTATGCTGGATGTGAGGATCAGATGATCAATCTGAAGAACTTGTGCGGGGAAACAATTAGAGAAAAAGAGGGATTTTCATAGATTTGGAGAGAGAGAGAGAGAGAGAGAGAGAGAGAGAGAGAGAGAGAGAGAGAGAGAGAGAGAGAGAGAGAGAGAATGATAGTGTAAATGAAAATATAGCATGGAAAGAAAGTTGCTTTAAGCAGTAAGAAGTTTATGTCAAGACACTAAGGCGAGTGTGGGCGAGTAAGAAGAGGGGAAGAGGAGAAGTTTCAGGTGGAGGTGGGTGTGCGGCAGGGGTGTGTGATGTATCCATGGCTATTTGATCTGTTCAAAGACTGGATGGTCAGGGACAGATATGCAGTCTCTTGGGGGCCCTAGGAAGTGAGTCAGTTGCTGTTTGCTGCTGATACAGCTCTGGCGATAGATTCGAATGACAAGATTCAGTGTTCTTAAGTGTGTGTGTGTGTGTGTGTGTGTGTGTGTGTGTGTGTATTCATATCATTCTACATAAGTAAACGCTCATATACACTTTCACAGCCTAGCATTACCTAGAGAGAGCTCGGTTAATATTCTGGTTTATACTTTATCAGAGCAGAGCAGAGAGAGAGAGAGAGAGAGAGAGAGAGAGAGAGAGAGAGAGAGAGAGAGAGAGAGAGAGAGAGAGAAGAAGAAAGAAAGAGAGAGAGAGACTCTAACGGCCAGAATGTTGTTCTGTCTTGAAGCCAATGTTGCCAAATGTAACTCCTGGATCAAACCAATGTACCAGATCTGAAGATGATGGACGTACAGCGGCGAGGGACGACACGCCACCAAACACACTATTACCAGCGTGACGCATTTAGACGTTCGTTAGAAGACAGCAGGACGTGATGCGAGTATGGAAAAAAAACATCAGCCACATCACCAGGCGGCGATGCGGAGGGCAAGAACATATGAGCTGCTGCACGGTATGAGGTTATGGTAGTGCAGCAGGACTGAATGCAACGTAGCTGTAGATTTGCTCCCAGTGTGAATGAAGCTACCATTGAGACAAGAACCGCGGTCTTCACCACACCGGCAGTAACGAAGCCTCGGAGACGCGTGAAGAAAAAGATAAAAAAAAAAAAAAACCGACGGTGAAAACGAACATTAACAGCCATTAAACCATCTCTCTGGGACTGGAGAAATATTCCGTCAACGACGTGGGCCCCCCACCTGTTAATTTGTCGGGAATTTACGAATCATTCAGAATGGTCACCCTCAAAAACTTTGTTTTAAGTTCATTATAAGGTTTGTCAAGAGGAGTTTCCAAAGGCTAGTTAGTGGGGAAGGAAGGTGGTGCGCTAATGAACTGATGTGGGACCGGAAAACCTTGTTTGCTCTTTAAGAACCGAGAGAAAATATAATATCTATGAAGTGTGAAACGAAGGTGTGTCAAGGCAAAAAAGATAAACAGACGGATTTAAGATATGAATAGCAGGGTGACGATGAAATGAGGCATGTTGCAACGAGGCTTCAGGGAATACCTGAAGCGTCCTAGACAAGGACATCAGCCAGTTGATATTCGCTGTATAGAATCATAGCGTTAGAATCTTCTGTGAGTCAAGTATATGAAAATTTATCTTAGTTGCCATCGTTTCCCTTTCTAGGGTGATGTAAAGCTAAAAGAAATTTATGGTATGTCGGGAGACGTACCAATACGATGCGAATAAGTTGTGGAATGCAAAATAGAATATTGGAGTAACGGGAGTAACTAAACGATCAACATGAACAAGGAAAGGAAAAAAATGATGATATATGATGAAAAAATATGAATACATAATTCTAAGCTGGCAGGACTCTGTATAAAGTCTTGTATCCAGTGATGTTACATATCAAAATGAGGCATATTCTATTTCAGTTGCTTAGAATCGCATACACAGACAGACAGGCAGACAGACAGACAGACAGACACGGGCCTTCACGGTGTAACGGTTAGCGTTGCTGACCATGAGGGAACAAGAGCCAGCTCGCGATCGGATCCACGTGGATTCGAACCCTGGGAGCGGCAGGCGGCCCACAGTCAACTCCAGCTATTCATTCTCCTCTGAGGCTGGTCGATAAATGGGCACTGGGCTTAGTCAGGTGTGTGTGTGTGTGTGTGTGTGTGTGTGTGTGTGTTTGTGTGTGTGTGTGTGCACATGCATACACAAATCGGAGTAGAGAAGATAAATATATACAATGTTATGAGACGAAGCAACACGAGCGTAAAACTCCTTTTCCGTAACACACAAAAAGTACACACACACACACACACACACACACAGACACACACACACACACGCCGCCATGACAGGTGGGTGTCAGGTTTCAGTGATCATAACGTCACATGACAAGAAAATCATAGCAGCACACCTTTAATAGTAGAATGAGGTTCTGATCCCACACAATATTCAAGGTAATGTCTACGAGGCGTTGTTGATCATACTGAGGGGAAGGATGGACGCTACTGAACACCTGAGTGTCGTGCCCTTTGATACTTCATGAAAATGGGATACTTTGTTGACTGATGCGAACTTTACTTATCTTCAATCTTAGGTGAAGTGAGACGTTAAGTTGCTAGTTTGAAGTGTATGAAGAGTGTGGGCCAAGTGTTAGAATGAGAGAGAGAGAGAGAGAGAGAGAGAGAGAGAGAGAGAGAGAGAGAGAGAGAGAGAGAGAGAGAGAGAGCAGTGCAAGGAAGTATCATCACATCTACGAAGAATAAATCTGGAATATGTCGAGCTAATAAGGAAGATAGTTGGGAATTTCTTACACACAATAACCTATTGATATTTATCTATTGTATGTAGTGGAATTCAAACAATTCTCAATGAGGAATCAGAATGCTAAGGTATTTCTATCAGGTTTCTTTTGTGGGTCGATGAAAATGCCAAAGCCTTCAGCAAAAAGGCATGGTATGACGACTTCAGGATGACTCAGTCCTCCTACATGGGGAAAAGTGATGTAAACAATCACAGCAGCCATAGCCAAAAAGAGCCTATATTGCTAACGTTAAAGATTTGCTCTGGAACAAAAGCAATTTGAACCATGAAATACAACTTTAAATTGGACAGAGGAAGTACACCCCCCTCTCCCAACAGATAGCCCATTATACACCATTGTAAAGAAAATATATGCAAGTTTTCTAACATCAGCTGATGTTAGCGTTTCTAAGGGATAATGAGACAGATTTCATATGAAGAAGTTAGTGGCACATCATTAAGAGAGAAAGGTAAGAAATAAGTATTGAGGAAAACACGTGTACATACACTTTTGGGGGAGAGGATTCATGATAATACTTGTATGGGGTGAATTTTTACCATGAAGTATATCAGCGCTACTAGACTGAGCAAGTAACATCCCAGACATATAACAGTTGGTCATGATATACATCAGAGGAAACCGGGAAAAAGAATGTCATCATAACTGAATTACTCATGCGTCCAGCAGCCTGTCCGTGCACAGTTTGTCCCGTGCAAGTTGATATCACATTGAGAGATGATTCTATACTGGAACATCATGTTGGCGATTCATCAACATGCAACTACTGCAAACTTTTGTGACCATTAGGTATTATAGTTACTGACATCATGCATAAAATGATACTCCGGTTTTGATAAAGTTAAAATGACGAATATCAACATATAACAATATATATATATGAAATGAAAACGAAATGAAAATGTTATTCTATCTATTCATATTTCACAATAGCGACCGACTTGGCACGGACAACTAACATGCCCTAGTCAAGGCCATCTCGAGTGAAAAACAAAAAAAAAGATATTTAGAAAGAAATGAGTTGATCATGGCTCCGTAGGTTTTTGTAGACTTGACTCTTATAGGAAGAGAGGTTATATGAAGAGGGAAAGACAAAGGAGAGAAGAGAATTCCACAGCTCAATTGTTCGAGGGAAGAAGGAAGTATCATATTAGCCAATCCTCGAGTGATCGGTCTCCACGCAGAAGTTACAGGAAGCAGCAGCCTAACGCACGCCATGAGGCTAAACCTTGAGGGGGGTTGGGGACACATGCAAACTATTTACGACAATTACGCCCAAAATGATACCTATAGAGCAGAGAGCGGCGGCATCGTGGCGCACAGAAAGAGAAGGTTTGAAGAGAGTTGGTAGCCAAGAGAATTAATGAGACGAATGGCTTTTGATTCCACTGTGGTTAACAGAGAAGCGAAGGGTAAGCCACTCAGCTGTGTGAGCAGCATTCCAAACTTTGGCGAATAAAACTCCCGTTGAAGTGAAACAGCAGCTCAGAAGAAAGATAATTACGGACCTGTACAACGCTCCCAGCTTTTGGAAAGCAGAATTTTTGAACAAAAGTGAATTAACTAAACAGAGGGAAACATATGACTCTCAGAAAGAGAGATGGGGAGAAATAGCATTTTGGCGCTGTTAGATTTTACAACATTACCGCTTCACCCGTTCCGAAATGTTGTACAGAGGAAAATATGACCAGTTCGAGGAAGAAAACAAGAAACTGTGTTATAGGGAGGAGGGGAGGAACAGTGAGTTGAAGTATATAAAGGGAATCATCAGCGTAAGAGTGAACAGGGTTAGAGGTAGAAGAGAGAAGATTATTTACTGAGAGAAGAAAGAGAGTAGTTGATGGGACATAACCCTGAGGAACACCGCTACTGATAGGAAAAGAAGGTCGCGCCATCGACGACTATTGCGATGGAATGGCCTGCGAGAATACTATGCATCAGAGAAGAGAAAGAAACAGTAAAAAACAAAGGAAGGAAGTTTAGAAACAAAAAACCTGTGCTACACTTTGTCAAATGTCGATGGCTAGGATGAAAGTTTCACCAAGATCCCTGAGAGAAGAGGACCAGAGATGAGTCAGAGAAGAGAGAACACCAGTAGAGTTAGCACTGTGAAATCCGTACTGGTGATCTGAAGGAAGGTGATGTAATTCTAAAGTGTTTGAGAAAGTGAAAGTTTAGGAGAGTTTCAGACTTTAGACATAGCAGAAGTGATGATAACTAGGCAATAGTCAGAAGGACTAGTGTGGGCTGCACAGAGGTGTGCTCCCAAGCGGAAGGGAAAGTCTGAGATTTTAGACAGAGGCCAAATAGGAGAGCAAAGATTGGTACTAGCTCAGACACACACACACTCCCTTAGAACACGAGGAGGTATTCCATCTGAACCATACGCCTTGTCCACCTGGATCTGGGAGAGTACTTGGAAAACACTACGCGAGGAGAATATAGATAACATAGGATCAGAGGGAGATGAAGGTGGCGGAGGATTAGAATCTGAATCATTCAGAGACGAGTTCGAGGAAAACAAGTTGTCAATGAAAAAGGTTTTATCAATTGGAGATCTAGCAATAGACTGAGTGGGTCGGAAAAGAGAAAAAAAGGTTGAATTGCAGAAGCTGCTTTTCCTCAAAGCTTTTTTTTTGTTGTTTTGTCTTAACTGCTGGATGATAGTGACTGTACACTTTCTCAGTAGGATATCACTTTTTTTTTTTTTATAGAAAAGGGATCCATCTACGGACACTGCTGTATCCTCGTAAAGACATCTCTATGTGTAAGACAGCTGCATATGATACTAAACGACCTTGAAGCCCAGATGGAGAATCTTGAGAAGACTGAACACAGCTTTCACACTTGACCATTTAAATGTCAACGCAATCCCGCAACTTTTCTTGATTTAAGAAGTATTAGTTAGCTATTACACTCACACTGTGCCAAAATGTTTACTGTCTACTTCACTTTCCTACAGCTTATCACAATCATACCATGCAGAAAAAAATTATATAAATGTGATTTCGGATAAGAACGATAATGATTTTAATCAAAATTGAGCTTGATAATTTCACCAGTGAATTTCAATCGTGAATGATCAGCTGTGCATCTACTGAAGACCTTTACATGACTTACCAAGTCAATCCCCCTTAACTTGCAATGATGTCCAAGAGTAACATGAGTCATGTTTATATGTAATGAATTCAGATCAATGAATATGTCATTTGGATTCAAAAACAAATTAATTCACCCCTACTCATAAACCCACCCACTAAATCAATATAGTGTATCAACTGAAGGAAATATACAAGTGTGGGTTGAGGCCGTGTGGATGTAGTGGTAAAGGCTGTATATGCCTGGTCAGACCCAAAATACAGAATAGGGAGAAATTTTGATGGATTCATAGAAAGAGAAATAGACAGATAGATAAACGGTTACCTATATAAACAGACTGATAGGAAGGCAAGAAGATAGATGGATGGATAGATACATAGTATACTGAAGGCATCGTTTGTGTAAGACTAATGCTTTTTAGACCATCCGGGACACTTCTGTTAGGTGGCAGTGTTAATTTCTATAATATTTGTCTGATATCTTCAGTAATCTAGTGAATCACCTTAAGTAAAGTGTTACTTTATGACTCATAGAATTATATGCTATTTCATAAGTGTTAGTGCTACTCCTGTGATCATCTAACTTTACAATCACTCTTCTTTTTTCATACCTATGCCCATGTTCCACTTCTATCAGGCAGCGTCAGGAGCAGATGAACAAGCGGTGTATCAACTCTAGCAGCCATATATAATGTACCGCAACCAGTCTACCTTCTGTGTTCATCCTCGTGATCAGCATTACTTGGAAAAACTCTCCATCCTCTGACTCCCAGTCAGCTTTTATCATTGCCTGTAAACACTGCTAGTACGTTATACGTGAAGCTAAGCGTTCTTTCATTCAAAGGAAGTACGATAACCTCTCTTCGTCATCCACTGATAAGTCTTTCTGGCCTTTAGCTAAGGGGACCTCTAACAATTTCTGTCGCTTTACCTTGCCTTCACCTTTTCGTTCTGACGGTACCATAGATGTCTTTACCACAAAGCAACTCTCATTGGTTCCCGTTTCTCCTCTAACTCTACATTGGATGACCCTAACATTCCTCTACCGCCAAATGTGCCTCTTACTAAATCCCATGCTCCTCCCAGTAATCACTTTCCGGACTGTCAGAAAAGCGCTTCTCTCTTTGGACACAAGCAAGGTTTATGTTCCTGATGGCATCCAACCACTTATACTGAAAGAGTGTGCCTCTTAACTTGCAGCTGTGCTTGCTCGTCTGTTTCGTTTCTGTTTAAAAACCAAAGCTCAACTTTCTTCTTGGAAGCATGCGTTGCTGCATCCTATCCTTAGGAAGGGTGACCGTTCTGACCCCTCAAACTATCGTCTTATTGCTTTGACATCTACCATTTCCAAAGTATTTGAATCCCTTCTCTACTCCCATATCCTGTGACAACTTTAATCAATCTTTCCTCTGATTACCAGTCTGGCTTCCAGAAGGCGAGACCCATTGGTGATATTCTTTCTTATCTTACTAATGTCTGATCATCATCCCTGAGAGATTCTGTTTAGTTTTTGCGTAGTTGCCCTTGACATATCCAAAGCTTTTGACAGACTGTGTCATCGGGGTATCATGTCTATGCTTCTCTCTTTTGGCTTCCCTCCTTCACTTTGCTCCAGCCGATCTATCTCTGCTGTTGTTGATGCATCAGCCTACACTTCTTTCTCCAACAACAATGGTGTCTCTCAAGGTTCTGTCCTGTCTCCTACACTTTTTGTCATTTTTTCAACGACTTTCTCTCCTCCATAATTAATCCATTGCGCTCATACGCTGACGACTCATCATTGCCTCATCCACACCCTTCAATTCCGCTCCTTGTCTCACTCTGTCTGCATCTCGTATTGACACAGCCTCCACAATAAACTCAAACATGGACAGGATATTTCAGTTGGGTAGCTAATCAAGTGTAATGCATCCAAGACCCAGTTTCTACCCATCTTTCTATCGAGAACTCCTCACAACCCTCGTCTCTTCTTTGGCGGTTCTGTAATTCCACCTTTTGACTTAGTAAATATACTTGGTATTACTGTAACATCCACTCTTTCTTGGAAACCCAACATTACTGAAATAGCTAAGCCTGCCTCTAAGGAACTGTAAGTCCTGTCTGGATGTCCGAGCTTCTTTTTTTCTGAAAAGTTGCTCCGTTTATACAAAGGATTGATTCGCCCTTGTATGGAGTACTGCTCTCACTTCTGGGATGGTTCTAGTTCTACCTTGACAGAGTTGAATCTAAAGCGATCTAACTATAAACTCTCAGGCTAACGTCAAACTTGACCCTGTTGTCCTACGGTGTACTGTTGGTTCACTTTCCCTCTTCTATAGGTATTACTTTGGTTTTGCTCCCGAGAGCTGGCTGCTTGTGTCTCCCCACCACTACCCAGACCAGGCAATGTTCGGCAAGCTGTTGCGTCACTTGATTACTGTGTGGCCATTGGAAACGCATTGGTGGGCCATTTTGATAACTCTTTCTTTCCCTACACGTCAAAGCTTTGGAATTCTCTATCTTCTCATGTCTTTCCCAGTAACTATAACCTGGCACATTTCAAGAGACAGGATTTTTACTTCCTCCAAAACTAGTAAATACTTTCCCTTGTCTCTTCCTTTTCCCTTTCTTTATCCTCTCTACATTTCAAACAAGGCCTGGCCTTGATGTAATGCTTTTTCTGCAACTAGATCTTTCAATATGAAAGAAAAATCAACGTCATCTAAAGAAAAATATTATCTAACTATGATTCAACCTCATCAACCGTCGTCCATGAACAGAGAGAACAGAAAATGAAGGCGTCCGTACTGACAAAACCTCACTCATCTAGGATGTACATAACACCCGAACATTTTCCAAGAAAGCTGATGGTAACACCGGCAACGTATCACACGAGTCGTCTCCCTCCATTTCTTCACCCGTCGATCGTCCTGGTAGACAGATAGACTGACTTGCAGATCATAATGGTGTGAGCGAGTGACTGGCTCGTGAAAATCGAATCAAACGTGAAGTGTGGCAGACGTCCCCTTTAAGAGCATTTGTAGCAGTGATCTGCGTGGGCTGTAAGATTTAAGAGACCAACTTTAAGCAACGTTTTGCAGCTTGAGGGAAGAAAAAAAAATATGTCACTCATGTGATATGCTTACCTCTGTGACATTTAACATGCTTATCATCGATATTAGTATCATTATATGTATTCTACTTCTAATTAGTCAATGTATACCGGAATTATTCTATAACTGGATCCATTAATGATTTGCCAATGAGCGCTAATTACGTACGAGCTCAGAACAATTTTATTTTCATGCAAGTTGAATTCACCACAATATTCAGTCTGAGAGTAATATACACAGTATAGGAATCATATCCTATCATGCCACCGGGGCTGTCTTAATTTGATATATATATCTTTTTTTCTTTTAAACTATCCGCCATTTCCCGCATTAGCGAGGTAGCGTTAAGAACAGAGGACTGGGCCTTTGTGGAATATCCTCATCTGGCCCCCCTCTGTTCCTTCTGGGGATAGGGGAGAAAGAATACTTCCCACGTATTCCCTGCGTGTCGTAGAAGGCGACTAAAAGGGAAGGGAGCGGGTGGCTGGAAATCCTCCCCTCTCGTTTTTTTTTTAATTTTCCAAAAGAAGGAACAGAGAACAGGGCCAGGTGAGGATATTCCCTCAAAGGCCCAGTCCTCTGTTCTTAACGCTACCTCGCTATCGCAGGAAATGGCGAATAGTATGAAAATATATATATATATATATATATATATATATATATATATATATATATATATATATATATATATATATATATATACATATATATATATATATATATATATATATATATATATATATATATATATATATATATATATATATATATATATATATCCCTGGGGATAGGGGAGAAAGAATACTTCCCACGTATTCCCTGCGTGTCGTAGAAAGCGACTAAAAGGGGAGGGTGCGGGGGGCTGGAAATCCTCCCCTCTCGTTTTTTTTTTTTAATTTTCCAAAAGAAGGAACAGAGAAGGGGGCCAAGTGAGGATATTCCCTCAGAGGCCCAGTCCTCTGTTCTTAACGCTACCTTGCTAACGCGGGAAATGGCGAATAGTTTGATAGTTTGATATATATATATATATATATATATATATATATATATATATATATATATATATATATATATATATATATATATATTCGCCACTTATCTTGTGCGTGAGGGACTATGCAATGCAATATGAAAAGCCGTGATAGCTTCATATATATGCGCGGATGAAGTAATAAACCACCTGGAGGGCTTTATACAATGGGCCGGACCGATGGCGAAAATGACAGTCACAGAAAGCAAGGGAACACAGCGGAGGAAAGAGAAACACGGGCCAGCGAGAATAAGGAACACTGAGCGGCGTCCGGCGAGGGAACATACACTCTTGTGGGAGTAAATTTGACTTACATCTTACTCAGTTTCCATTGAAGAAGGTTTCTGCGCAAGCCAAAACGTTAAAGGAAGAAAACTAATAAGCTCTACTCGTGTCTACTCATCACGCCAATCTACACTTTTGTCATAATGTATAATTCATGTCATAATTCACACACACACACACACACACACACACACACACACACACACACACACACACAGCCCACAAGCCAATATACATGACATGTATGCGAATGACATATCAATTACAGCACCAACCGTGTTCTTTCAATGCCAATCATACAGATACAGGATTGTCTATGCAATTTCTTCGCTTCATCTTCTCAGGGAAGAGGGCTGAATTATTTGTTAATCACACAGGCATACGAGGAAGAATATGGCAAGTGAACAAACTTTCATAATATCTCTATTAAAGGCCAAAATGTCACTCGTAGGAGTTCATGGGAGTTTGGGGGTGGTGAGGAGGCAGTCCACAGTGAGGGACCAGTGTAGATCAAAGACAAGGAGGGAGGGAAAGGCAAGACGCTATTCAACAAGCAATCCACAGAGAACAGAGGGGGATCAAATGGGATATCAGGAGGGACTGTGAACCTTGCAAGGTGAGTGGGTTGACTGGGGAGTAGAGCATGAATGTATATTGGCCGTTAACTCCTCATCAACCTGCGTGAAGCAGGTGGGACAAGGATAGATGGACGGTGTACTGTTTATTCCAAGGGTAACACATCATTGGAACAGAAACTACCTGAAAACAACCAAGTATTTGATATGTGTTAATATGACTAATGGTATACAATTATACTGAACCATTTCAGGGACTTTCTTGCCTCTTCTTGTCAGCACTAGAGAACTCCAACCATTTCTAGACACTCAGTTGTCTGTATATCAGGAGATTACAGATTGTGAGCAATATAATCAGTTCTTACATAGCTTCCAAAACTTTACTAAGTTGTGAGCTGTGGTGTGGAATTTTTATTCTCTGCTGATGCGAGAATTAAACCTGTATACTTTACAGGTCGTGCCCACCACATAACTGGTCTCCCTGATACGGCGTCCTATCATAAACTCGTTGGCAAAATAACTCCTGCTTCCGACCTCAGTCAGAACTCCTTCATATCGAATATCCATCTGAACTTTCTGCTTCCTACCATACGAGGCGATAATTCCCATACTACTCCTACCTCAAGAACCATTCAACTAACAGTTCACTGACCACAATAGCTTCTTCATAACGGACGTGATTTCTCTTCCTTTTTTTTGTGCTATTTCTTTTTTATTCCTTTGAGCTTAACACATTTTACACCTTCATCTGTCTTTTTTTTTTTTTCGTTCTTTTATGGTGAGGTGAGGGAAGGAGGGTCTTTCACATACATTACTAGTCACCTCGCGTCGTAACTGGTGGACCTAACGGACACATTCATTTTCCGTTTTCTACAACCTCTCGCGTTCGAGATTGCTCTGTTGAATTAGGCTGTCCCACAAAACGATATCTAGTTTGAACCATGGTGACCCTGCAGATTGGCAGCGGCCTCACTTGCACTCGACGACACGGGAATGGTTTTCGTTCTGAAATGACATCCACACTCCATTGTCGGACGAAGAGAAATGTCTAATTTCACTGTCTTACGTTTTGGCTTATCTCTGTATTTCTGAAGAATGGCCATCCACAACCAAGTGAGACATATATTCCCTTTCCTGCTCTGAAAATCTTTGAATTGAGTAACTCATCTGAGTGAAACTAACCTCTGTAATCCAGATGCTCCGAGAGATCTCGTTCCCCATTTCGACACCGAAACCGATCACTTTCCCCATAAATGATTTCTGCCTCTTACCCTCTCACACACACACACAAAAAAGCACTTCTTCCAAAAGCCATTTGCTTTTATTGTAGATCGAATGATCAACGAGCCAGAAACGGCGAGTTCAAAACCCAGAACTAAAAGGTTCTGGTCGTACACCTCTACAGGAACCTCTCCTTGAGGGACTCCTAGCTACCTAGAACGACCCTCCCTACTCTGAGACGTGTACTAAATCAGGTAGAAGACCAATTACCTACGTGACCGCTGGTGGGTAAGCACTGGCTCTACATGCTGAATCCATAACTTATATAATCAAGAACTGTGCCTCTTGGAGGGTCGGGTTAAGGAAGAACCATCCTATGGCTCTCATGTGTAACTTTAATGATACACCATAACCGTGACTGAGAAAGACGACATGCCGCTCCTAACTAAGCACAAGTACGTCATTCTGCGCTGTTGGTAACGGAGCTCGTAAGTTTGTGTGACCTCGCCATCACCAACAGCAGAATGCATCTAATGTGTGACATCAGGATCTAACTGTATTTTTTTTCCGCTGATTTGAAACATACAGTTTGAATGTCAAAACGCCAATAGAGGAAGCCGCGCGCAGAATTCAAGCATAAGTTTATGGCTTTGTAAACATGGTTGGCCTGCACGTCCCTGTCTTTTAATCTTTGAAACTAATCTGTCACACGCAGCACCTGTTTATATGTCAGGCAAGGTGTATGCTGCAGGGAATGTGTTGAAGATGGGTTGGCTACACCGGAGCCAAATGCGGCTGATCTTACCGTCTCCGTGCTATCTTTAGCTCAAGACCCAGATGACCCTAATATACTGAAAGTAAAAGTGATACAGAAACTTTAAGAAAGAGAAATATATATACCATTCCCGAACAGATGACTAATGTCGAGATGAACATCTTTATTGAATTATTATGTAAGATTATGTCTTATTATAAGTCACATTCTGGGATGTTTCCAATAATTCTTTGTATCTATAAGCAAAGTTCTACATATCATATGCAGTAAAACAGTCTCAATTAATTCATCTAATCGAGATCCCACCTTTCTCACTTCCTATGTAACACTCCTGGAAGTATAGATACACGTTTTGTTTGGCTTAATGGCATTCGAAATTTATGGGTAATTTCTTTTAGATATTGCCTTATTTCTGCAAGTCTTTAGGGGATCTGTTTTCAATAAAAGGTTAGAACATAAAGATTCTTGTGAGGGTTCTGAGCCAAGAGCTGTGGACATAGATCTGCCTCATTGATTATCAGGTGCACCGTAAATGCAATCTGCTACAACTGCTTCATGCGAGAGAGAGAGCACACACACACACACACACACACACACACACACACACTTCTTACCAGCAACCTGAGCCAGTCTCTTACTGCGCTTAAGCTGAAGGTTGCTGAATGTCCTCAGATCACTTGGGAGATACATAAGGATGGTATACTGCGACTTTATAAACTAGAATCATTGTGATACCATATAGTTGTATAGAGAGGAGTTTAGCGTCACATCCATCTCCCGGTTGCTTCCTCAATTTGACATCTCCACAAGTGCGGTGGTGCTGCCCTCTAGCCGTGACGATGATAAACTATAAAGGCAGCGCAATACTGAGTCAAAAGACACGACATCCACAAGCACCAGGCTACTGTCAGCTATGATATGTCAGACCAACGTGGCTGTTGGAGTGACTGTCATTATACTTTTTATTGCTTCTGGAAACCTTCAGGATGTATCACATTCAAGAGATGCATGTAATCTGGTTATAACATGAAGATACGAAACTCAGCATCTTTGGCGCATGATTATCGGGCGCCATGATAATCAAGATCTGTTCATAGATTAAGAGTAACTGGGGAAAACCTTACTAGAACACGAACCTGCTGAGTGATCAGACTTAATACCTTTTTACTAGATATACCATACATGTATCTTAACGTTATTTCATTAAGTCTTTTTTTTTATACCATCATTAAAGGCTTGAGTTCGATGAGGACTCAGGTTTATCATAAAGGCTTCTGAAGCGATTTCTTATCAACTGAATATTCACTGAATCACCGTGAGAATCGGCCCGCCTATGCAATGCCACGCTTTCAACAAGAGTAACTACTGGACAATGCATTGCTCTTAAGGTGGTTTGACATGGCTTCAAAGTACCACCTGCGTTTTAAAGGGAAAATATGCCTAAGACCTACAATGTTACACTGACATATATATTACGCTAAAGGCAAAGATCAGTCAGACTCTAGTAATCAGTATCACAACATTATAAAAAGACATGGAGGTTGACACTCAACTCCAGCTATGGCTAAGACAAAACATAGATTCTCCAGTTCTCTCAGACATAAAGAAGTTATCATAGAATAGATAACTAAGAAAGAATTTTGAGCAAATAAACCATTAAAATCATATTACTACCTAGCATCTAGATAACTGTCATAATGCTTACAAACCTACGAATCTCCTTGCAGGAGCTGATGATTCGATTACGAGAATAACTTATAAACAAAGGTGTAGATTCAGAATGTTTTCTACCTTGCGATTCAGGTTCTAATGCTCTTTGGTTATAAGTCACGCTGGATCTGATTCTCCCACGGAGGCTCCGAGATAATATAGCCAGAAAGTCCCCAAGACATCCCATGGAAATCATTTACTACAACATATGGATGGCGCTGTCCTAATGAGCAAACGGGAAGCCGAACAGAACTGCGTTATGAGGGAAGGTGGGGCTTGAACTAGGCAGAGATTCGCTGTGCATGTGGCAAATCTGAAGAAAGATTAAACGTCTTGATTTTGCCATTTTTCGTGATGCTCTGAACTCTAACACAGTTAATGTGTATTATACACACGAGGTATTGAAACAATCGATCAGTTCAGTCAATATGATCTTCGATATTCATGATAACTGTAGCTGTATATTGCCATAGAGATATAATAATCATTTTCTAATAAAGTTTCAAAATTCAAAGAAGATTGTATGTAATAAAACGAGACCATGTACCTATTATAGAGATGCTCAAGGATTCGGAATTTGAAAATTCCTTTTAGAAGAGTACGGGCAGCTGAGACCCTAATCAGTATATATATGTATATATATATATATATATATATATATATATATATATATATATATATATATATATATATATATATATATATATCCTAGCTTGAGCCAGGTACCCATTTCATAAACCAACCCTTAGGGTTGGATGAACAGCTGGGTTGACTGTGGACCGACCGCCGCAACCAGGATTCGAACCTATGCACTCGACCCTACGCGGCCCGTGAATGCTTCACGGTTAGGAACGCTAACCGCTACACTGCAGAAGTCCATTCACATTAATAATGAATGAGGTACAGTACTACAGTAGTGTAATGATTTCATAATATACAATAATGCAATAATACAATGGGTCTATAATGTTAAAATTCAATACAAAGACATCACAGTTGGGTATCTGGACGCTGTTACCTCAAAATGGTCCATCATACTTTGTACCGTAATAAGAACAGTAAGTTTGTGTTGTAGAGTTCATGTCTGACAGCCTTCATATTTCGGGCTTGTTCACTGCATACATTTAACTGAAATACCTTCCGCCTCAGGTGTCTCGCTCTCTAACTGAGGTAGAAGATGGATTCAGAACGCCACCAGGATGTAGGGAGGTTCTCCAACTAGGAGCAATACCTTTGGGAACCGCTTGAAGTCACCTAGTATTTCCTACCTGGGTCACAACAGTTGGCAGTAACTCAACCTAATGGGCAGGTGGCGTGTGGTCCTCCCAAAGTGAAACTAACTTTAAGATAAAGCTCACGGGTGATCTATGGGTTACACTGGTCGAGGGTGTGGGGTAGTAACAGAGGGCAGATCCTCACTGTTCTACAGATGGAGTCGGTAATAGGGAAGAGGAATCCTCCAGAGCCTGCGACATAGAATTATAAGAAATAACATTTTTCTTTGATTAAACTCTCAAGCCTAAAGATGTTAGCTTCCTGGGTGATATCCCTGTTGGAAGTAACTTCATGAAAGGTCAAATTATTGATTCATCCCCATGGTTACGGGTCATTGCTTCTCCTCACAAGGGTTTCACCTGGATCACGGGTTCCAGAAATCATTATTGGCTTGCGATAGTAAGAAACTCGCAGCATTATTCCTACTGTATGGCCATTATCACTTTAGACATATGTCATTTGGGCTATGTAAAATCCTAATCATTCTCAGTTACTTGTAGAGCCATCTGTTTGGAGGTGTCACAAACAATGCATTTTGTTATTTAGATGACATCAGCGTTAAGTATAGAATGAAAAGTGATATCTGGCATGAATGTATACTGGAATCCATGTTGGTGACGAGCATGGCATCTATACATAACCTGGAAAGGTTTGAGCTGTCAGGAATTTCCCTGTACCAACCAGCTGACTCTGATCACAGGTGCAGCTTTAAAGACCAAGATTTCTTTTAAATGGTTACTTGCTCTTGGTTTTACCCACATTGCCTCTCATCAAATAGACATAGTTGATGGAGTACCTTTCATATGGAATATGATATAAGGCAGAGACTTTAAAGGATTCCAAGGTACCTATCCATCTGCTCTTACATTAAAGATCCATAAATTTTCGAACGACCTCTCAAGAGCTACAGCTGCTCTCATGTTGCCTCGGGCGAAAATCAGAAAAAAGAAAAACAGAAATCTAATGGGAACTGAAACCTTTCATTTCCTTGATGCATTACTGTAGCAAAAGATCAATGATGTACAGCATAGCCCATAGAAGCATCAAATACTTTACTCACATCCACTGTCTAGCCTAACTGTTAAGTTCGAAATCTGAGTTGCAAGATTAGACGAACAATTACAAAAACTAAAGAAAAAAAAAAAGGTTTTTGTGCTATAAGATATGATCTACTTTCCTCTTCATTTCACTTGGAAATGCAAACGACTGAGCACCTTCTTACGTGAAGGTTAACCTCAAGATAACATTAGATAGTTTTGAAAGCAAATGAACATAATCAATCTTTTTTTTTTCCACGTCCAAGGACGTTATTCCTGGAGAGTTGCAATTGCATACAGTTTACCAGTACAAAGGTAACAGCCAGAATACTTTGTATACCATCAAGACGTAATGACAAAGGACACACAACTAAATAAAACACTTTCGCGAACGGCAGAAAGCAAGTGGCCAATCTCCAAACCAACTTCCTCAGCAATACGTAATCAAGTTCACCACAATGACCACACCAGTGTGTGCGTCGTGTTTCCCTGTATTGACCAACAGCTCCTCAGACACATGGATAGCATGAATGAATAATTCTTTTTGCGTGCTTCTTGCCATGAAACGTGTAGAACAAGACAATAGTACGGTGATATCAATTAATGTTTTATGACTTCTACAGTTATATTCTATAAGGCTTAATAAGTTAAATGTACACAACAAACACTGATATCTACATCAACTAGTATAAGAAAAAGGATATGATAAAACAACTGTACTGTGTGGCTGACAATAGAATACCTAGAAGGACAGAATGGGAGGAGCATGGTTGGGTACACGAGATTGAAGAAGTATATTCGGAGGTATATTGTTAAGGGATTCATGGAAAATGTATAGGGTAGGTAGGTATTAGGGAAGAAGTTAAATGAAAGGAGGTATATGGCAAGAGGGAGTTAGATGTTGGGGTAAGTGGTATCTGCACGTGGTATTAGTGATGATATATTATATATGTCAATTATGCAATGGGAATGAAGGTATACGTAGCAACCTCTTATAGCACACTTTGATATTGTTAGAGACAGTGTTCCAGTGTATCACCCTAACAAGATAGATGTTATAAATTCGGTACGTGTATGTGATCTTGTGGTGTTGATAAACACTGACTGTAAAGTGAAAAGAATATATAGATACATTCCTAAAGGAGATAGTAATAAAAGAGCAAAATTAATTTTGCTGCTATATCTCTAGGGTGGATGTGAATTCTCAAAAAAGTATACAATGGAAGATGAAGATGACAAGAATGGTCCCTGGCACTGATGACAATCCTTGTAAGGAGTGATTAAGAAAATTCAAACTGCGGTCGCCTGGGAAGGCGTAGAGTAGGGGATAATGAGATTGAAGTGCAAAAGTGGATAGATTAGCTTGATTAAAGGGATATCAGTGAAATACTCAAGAGTATCTAATCAATAAATAATTTACAACAAAGGTTTGAAACTTGATCACTCTAGGTTTAATATGGATACTTGAAAGCATTACTTTGGACCAAAGACAATGATGATGATGATGAGTCGAATACCCTACAGATGGTACAGTAAATACAAAACCTATGTAATATTTCAAATACAAATTGGACGTTTCCCACGTGAATTTAGGTTATTGTGAACTGGAAGGTCTTGCACAGACCAGAGCTAGGACCAGTATTGTTGCCTGCCATTCTTATGAGAACCTAAAAGAAGGGGTTCGAACTCCCTGAATCTAACATAGCCTGAAATTAGCACAAACATGATTCTCTAATTGCGTTAAGTGTATAGCCTAAAATATGGTGAAACTTGACGAAAAGTCGAGCAATTATGGTGCTTACCTTGTGCCGTCCTGCAGCTCAGAGGTTGTGACAGCCATCAGTGACGAGTGACGAGGCTTTCAGGAAATTGATGTTTCACAAACATCCAAATAATCACATTTAAGAAATGTAAAAATTTCTGAATGCTGCATTTTCAGTCAAGTAGTTTACCATCACTGTGTTGATTAATATTCAGAAAAACACTCTATAATCACCATCTTTTCCATAATGAAAACATATCATTTACCAATAACTTCACGGGGCAATATGTCACCCATACTTCTCACTTCTCACAGTGTACCTCAGAATTTTCGTGTTTTTCACCAGTCACTTTATTGTGGAATATATTTCCAGCATTATGTTCAGCAGTCACTTTATTGTGGAATATATTTCCAGCATTATGTTCAGCAGTCACTTTATTGTGGAATATATTTCCAGCATTATGTTCAGCAGTCACTTTATTGTGGAATATATTTCCAGCATTATGTTCAGCAATATATGTTTCACTGTTTTCAACACACTGATCATGAGTCAATCAATATGTTATCAAGATACGAGCCATATTTTTCACCAGTCATTTTACATTGCTACCTATTCACCAAATGTTCACTTACTGCTCTACGTTGTGATAATTTCACCATATTGGTTACTATACTGTGTAATGTACTCTTGTGAGGTTCTGGTCTTCATCCTTCCTATAACAACACATGATTCCATCGTTCCCATTCGTGACTCACAACTCACTGTTAAGTACATGAATGATAGTTATGGCGAAGTGCCATTTTCAAGACACCGGCAATCACTCTGGCTTGACCCAGTGTCGAGTGGAGTTTGCACTCAGGTTTTACAAATGCCATTTCCTTAACTGGTTTCAGGAGTTCATAAAAAAACAAAAATCATTCACTGGATTTTTCGAAAGAATAATTTTTTTGTCACTCACCTGAAACGTGTGTGAATCTTTCTGATTATATTATTTCACTTGATATTTTTGTTCAAAATATAAAACACGACGTATGTTCACAGCGTCTAACATTCTCACGATAGAACACACAGCTGATGAATTGTACAGAAATCCGAACTATGAACATGATCGCTATAGTGTCGGTTTTCACTCGTGTCATCGTTTATATTGCTAACACATAACACACCAGTTGCATTACACTGTATATACCTTACGTCTTGCCTCCAGTGAAGCCAGGAGAGAACTAAAGGTTCTGCCCTGATCCTAGGAAAAGAGGGACAGTGAGCAAACGGTTACAACAAGCAATTGGTCTATCGAGCAGGTGGTTTGGCTATTAATGTTGACTGGTAAATACCTGATGCCACATGTCTGAATTTTTGTTGTGATTAAAAAGTAGTTCTTATTAGCATACGGTATTTTTCATATTCATTACATTTGCTAAGCTCAAATATTTTGGATATGATCCACACGGGTGGCCATAGCCACGGTCGTTTGCCGATTCAATGGCTTCGCGGTCAGCTTATCGGCGCGAGAAACTGAGCGACCATATGAGACAGGGGTCAGTGAGGCTGAACTTTCAATGCTCCGCTGGTGTCTGTCATAACACGACGGTATAAGAAAGAAAAAGAGCAAACAACATTACGTGGACAGTACAAACTTGGTTGCCTCTTTCATCATACCCATTAATGCTCACTCACGCACACTCCCTCACAAAAGTAGCGGGACAGATCTGAATCCTCGAACTGCTCAGGCGAGAATCGGAACCCCTCGAGTCTGACTCTCCTTTGTGTTCGAAGCCCCTGCTGGCAACAAGACCTCAGCATATCCCAACAATCATGACAGACTGCGCGCTGCTGCATGTTGACCACGCAAGTTCACGGGTTTTATGTTAGACGCGTACGTTACCTAGTATAAATACTTATGTCAGAAAACAAATAATGAGGAAAAGGAGTTTATGAAAATAACGTTTAGCTTCGTCGACCTATATTAGGTTATTGACAAAGGCACAACACTCGTTTATATACGACTGGTGTAGCGGGGTTGAGGGAGTTGCTGGAGAGTAAGAGAATGGGAACGGTAATGGAGGTGGCGAAAACGGGTAGCAGGGGAAGTGGTACTAAACGGGGGAGGTGTAGAAGTAGACAAATGAGAATGTTATAGAGAACAAGGAGGACTAGAGATCAACGAAGAAGGAAAGTTGAGAGGGAGACTAAGGAGGATGAGGATAAACTAAAGAAATATGTAAGAAGACCGGCGGAGGAGTGAGGGTAAGTAAGGTGCAAGAGTCTAGAGGAAGGGAGGGTGATTGTGAGGAGAATGAAAGGTTAGGAAGATGAAGGAAGAATAAAATGTTAAGGAGTGTGAGGGAAGGATTAAGACTGAGGAGCAGGGATGAACTACGTAAGGATTCAAGGAGGAAGGACGGTGTCAGGACGGGAATGAGGGAAGGGAGTGAGGGACAGAATAGTGAGGGTTAGCATGAGAGGGGTGAGGTGCGTTCGGTCATTGCCTCAAGCTTTGTTCCTCACATTTCCTGCCCGGACCCTCTGTTATCATTTACGACATAGTGATATGATTACTAGAATTATTAGACATGTTAATGATGTTGAAAATAGATGGAAGATGAATTCAGAAAAAAAAAAAACGACAACACTAGAAGAAGACGTACATATGTTGTCAGCTAAGAAATGTCAGAGAAAATTGAACATCGATTCGTGTAAAATATTGAACTTCGAGAAGAGCTTGGTAACAGTGAAGTAGATGAATCAGCAAAGGAAAGGGATCTAAGAGTCGTAGTTGGTAGAGTTATAACCCATGACAAAAATGTATCAAACTCAGAAAGAAATCCAAGAAAATATGGTACATGGGTCCGTATCTGTAAGCACAAGAAACAGGTCTTCGGATATTATCCTGCGATATTCGTTATTAGTGAGACGTCCCCTGGATTATGCGATTCAGTTATGGTTGTCTAGTAATAAAATGCATGGTTTTTTTTTTCTCTCAACAGAGCAAGGAAATGATAATGTATCCGATAGTCAAGAGATAATTTGAAAAGATGATTTTAACTAGAGCAATCTAGATGATAATAAGGATATATGAAGGCAATGGTTTGAATGTAGGGTTGACAATGAATGGCACAGTATACAAGATATTATCAGCATAATCACACTTCGATGCAGTTGATGCAGTGGCTTAGGTAGGTGTGTACAGTCACAGAGAAGAGTCCCATGACAATTTGATCGAAGCAATGATGAGCTGTACAGCACCATCTGTGAAGTTCCCAACACAATCACCCATTTTGAACAACCAGAGGCGACACACTGTAACTCCGTCGTATTACCGTTCATTGCACATGATGTCATAATATCCATACTGTTTCCCTCGGTACCCAGTTCATAAGGTAAAACACTTTCACTGCCATTGCATATCACCTGGCTCTCACACACTGCCTAAACATTTATCATCTCTTTATCTTGAATTTGTTAGGCAAAAATAAACTTGGAATCATATTGATATCTATATGTGATGTTCATTATCCAATAAAGCTTTCGATAAGAATGAAATAATTTTATATACTATATTCATTGTGATAACCCATATTTCTGTAACATAACTAGCATAGAATTTTCAAACGAGACATACAAGTACTGTGTCATATATGGTATCATAGTCATGTGAGAATGTGGGAAAACGGTGGCAGAGAGAGTAAAAGACACTCATCGCTTGTTCCATTGTTCACCAAGGGGTAAACACGTAGCAGGCAGAGGGTTCACTCTATGGTCGGCAACACTGTAGACGACCAAGACTCACCATCGTTAAGAGGACGTTGCCATCACTGTGGCAGATCCTCAGAGGCTAATGAGGTCAGCAAGTGCAGCTGACATAAGATCCTCAGCTGCCCATTCATCTCCATATCACCGTTGTGTTCAAACCTAATGGGTTAGACTGGTGGCTACAAATAAGGATCTTCGTTAAAGTGCTGGTAGTCGGGAATATTCACCGACGAAAAGACTATAACATCTGTAAGAGTGGGAGCAAGACAGTGCCTGAGGACAAAAATAACTAGAAACCTCCCTCAGCACATCACTGGGAGAGAGTCTAGTGGGTGATTGACGACAATATCCTGGAGATGGGTGTGGCCCTGTGGACCAGGCGAACTGGTGAGGGTTGATGGTTGACCGTAGATTGAAGAATATATTAAGGTTAGAGAGGACGCCCTGTAGGCCTTTGTGCGAGCCATGGCTACCCCAGCTCCTGACACACTCACGTTCATGCAAGACCGAATCCCAGTGTGCATGAGTAAGTAGCCAGTCATTCAAGCACACCTTTGACAGGAAGGTAATAAGCTGACACAGCAAAGGTTTTGATTTAAACCCAATGAATAAGTTATGGTTCATCATGTGTCGGGAGTGGGAGGTAGCAATGTGTCGACGAGGTATTGAGAGTTTGGCGCAGACGGTGTGGTGAGCCATCCAACGCCAGCAGGATTGATACATGGACTCCCGTGGTATAACTGTTAGCGTTCCTGACCGTGACGCATTCACAGGCCGCCCAGGGTTAAGCGCATAGGTTCGAATCCTGGTTACAGCTGTCGGTCTACATTCAACCCAGCTGTTCATCGACCCCTAGGGGATATACATATATAGAGTTTATGGGATGGCCTTGATTAGTGCCTCAGCCGCCCGTACCGTCTCAGTTGACTAGAGAAAAAGGAAAAAAAAATGACTGGATCGTGTGAAAGATTAATGCTTGTGGAGGCTATAGCGGTTACTGAAGATAGCGCACGAGTAAAAAAAAAAAAAAAATCATTCTTTACTTGTGTATTATTTCAGCATATTCTATCACCAAAATATCCAATTTACTTCAATGAATATATTCTATAATCATATCATAAATTGCCAAATTGCCTCATTAAAACTGATCACAGAAATATTTCCTACATCTAACTATATAACTAACAGTCTAATGTGGAAAGTGAGCTGGAAGTTTGGGCAGTAAAACAGACGAACAATTACCAAAACTGAAAACAACTGTTTACACAAATACCTCCTAAAATACATGCGAAACTTGTGGTGATATTCTAGGGGGTTTTATCTTCTGTCTTAGGTCGTAATGCACCTTTTATTTTTCTCTTCACTGGGACGGATAATTATTCACTCCGTACACGACTGAGTATTTTCTTACATGATATCTTTTCCAAAAATAACTTTGGAATTATTCTGCATCCACGTGTCAGGACGTATTCCTGGAGAGGTGTAGTCGCCCACTGTTCACCAGTACAAGGGCGATGCTTTCCATATTGGCAAGACGATATGATTGACAGAGGACGTGCACCTACGCACACTTTGGGCGATCACCACCAAACCAATATAGTCATGTCGCCAAGCCACCTTTCCCAGCGATGTGTAATCACGCTCACGACAGTGCCTTCGAATGCATGTTGGCAGCGTGTTGCTCTGTGTTGGTCAGTTGGTTATCAGACAGACGAATGATACATGAATGAGAATTCCACTCCTCGCCCCTCCCTCATAACCATCCTCACACCTCTCCTCCTCCTTCCTGCCATAATGCTTTCGTAGTTAGTCCATCCTCATAGCATTTTCTCTCCATACTCTACCTCCCCCTTCCACAACTTCTTTTCTCTTCCTTTTTGGCCTTTCTCTCTCCTGTACGTTCCCCCTCCCTTCCTTCATTTTCCTGTGCCTTGCTCACCCTTTCTATATTCTTCTTCATTTCTTTCCACTCTTCCTCACAACCTCCCTCCTTCCTTATATCTCTATTCCTTCTCGCCCTCTCCTTACCTCATTGCTCTATATCGTTCCCACCTGACTACCCCTTCATCACCTCTCTTACCATTCCCGTTCTGCCCGTCACCTCCCCACACTACCCTAGCACATGCTGAAAAGAACAGGAAGTAGTCACTTCCCACTTCCCAGACAGTAGAGGTCACTTCGCGGGTAACGTGGAGAGGTACATGACGTGGACGGTCAGACAGGCACCGGTTAGGAATGAGGGAGATAAGGGAAAAGGCAGAATGCGGCAGCTTGATGGCACATCTCAGGTAGCCGAGGTCACATCTAAGGTAAAGGCAGGTGGCAAGGAAGTGAGGGAATATGAGAGGATGGGTCAACTAAGTCAGGTTGGGAATGATGCAGGCAGGAGGCGAGGCAGAATAAGGCAGCTTGAGATCCATTCCCAGGTAGATACAGGAACAAGGCAGGTAGCGAACAGGTCATGGTCGCTCAGATCGAATTTACGAATCAAAGCTCAGGTAGACAGACTCCCCGCTGACAATAAGTCTCAGTCCTATATCTGAATACGTTGTGCTAATGCACGAAATGTACGTAATAAATTTTCAGAGCAAGTGACAACTGTATTGGAAGAAGATCAGGACGTAATTGGTATTTTGGTATCTTGTTTAGATCCTACAAACAGAGATTTCTCCGCTGTGTTCGCGATGCTTGAGTGCATCCTACTTCAAAGTGATAGGAGAAATAATGCAGGCGGCGGTGTCTTGCTCTTTGTTAAACCTCATTTTAATCCTGTGTTGATGAATATTGTAGCTGTTGATGAGATAAGTGTTGACTCAGTTTACAGGGCCCAGCACAAACACCTGAGGTAAGAGATAGTTTTCACGGATCCATTCGTAAATCAACATACTAGTAACTAAGTGGGGAAAATCTCTCTCCAGCAGCCCCAGGCTTGGGGTATACCTATAGTTTGGCTGATAGTGCAGTTGAGAAAGCGACACGCGACGAGAACATATTAGATGTAGTTCAAACTATAAATGAGGATCTCGTTACTAATACTGAAGTGACAGAAAAGTCTGGTACAAATAGTAACCTGGCAAATTACTTCTGAGTTATCTCTCTACATTGCCTGTAGTGCTGGTCAACACGAGACAAAAGAAAATACCAGTTTTTAGACCTGCAAATTTTACTGATGTTCGTATTCGCTCTTAGGAGGAGGATCTGGGATGAGATCGTTAATAAAAGTGACATGGCCTTATTAAGAAATTGAAGTAGAGAGGGAATGCATGCACTATTTCGTACCAGAGGGTCATTTTAGCAAAAGAAAGATGAGATCTGTTGTGTAAGAGAGTAACACACGAGAAACTAAATGAGACCAAAAACCTGGACGATAAAACACATTATGTAGATTTACGTGGAGAAACTAAGAGACATTTATTGTCAGTATGAGGCGTTTCGTGCTGAAAACAGCCATTCCTCCATACCCCACCCTACAACCGCTGCTCCAACCACATATAAGCAAGTACTCTGGTTTTCTCCGTCAGACTCGATAAACTTGAACAGAGTGAAACGTTGTCATTTCAATGAAGACTTTCCTCGTTATTCATACCAGGTGATTCTCTGCGTTTCAACTGAAACCCACAAACCCTTCGTAATCAACATCAATCGCGCCATCCATAATGATAGTCAGGAGATTCTAAACTCTGGTCGCCAGAAAGTTGGAAACCAGAGGGCGGTCAGGCTCCTGGGGTTCAAAGTCTCGCCTAGGCAGTTCGAGGATTCAGAATTGTTGTGCTATTTTGGTCCGAAAATTATACATGAGCGTACATTATGAGGAAAGACTCAATGACATAACGTCAGTCTCCACAGAGATATACATAATTTTGACTAAATAACAAACGAATATTTCTTCTTAAGCAGAGATTTACTGACTAGAAATACGGTGTCAAGATGAAAGAAAATGCAATAGCACCAAGAACTAAATGTTCCTTTTTATTCTAAAATAGCATAGCACTGGAATAAAGTATATTCAGATGTCGTTAATGCAAAAGACTATCGATATACGTTCAATTAAAGTTAGACGATACTTTGATAATATTTGTTATAAAAGTCTTGCTTCTAGAAGTGTCTCTTAAATTCTTTTCCTTCTTTTTCAGAGTCCATCCCAAGTGCAGCAGTGTGCAAAATTGGTAAGAAACTCTTCACGTCACAATAGCTTATGAAATTGCCTTGGCAGTTTGCTTTCTCCGTACCCCTTGGTGTTTCCTCTGTTCTTTTTCCCCGGTGGCAGATGAACCGGAGAGAGAGAGAGAGAGAGAGAGAGAGAGAGAGAGAGAGAGAGAGAGAGAGAGAGAGAGAGAGAGAGAGAGAGAGAGAGGTTGGAGGGGAGGTGCCTTCTGTTTTAATGTCCGTTTTCTACCCATTTTTACTCCATGAAAAGCAGATAATGTCGTCATGTACCATCAGGTTTCATTTTTCTCATGTATTCCCATGTATATGGGAGTACATGAGAAGTCTGACATGTATGAAAGAAAAGATGACTGATGAAATGTGTTTTGTGGAATTCACGGACCGAAAGCTGGCCCAATTTTCGAATATCAAAGTATATTTTGAACTCCGAGGTAACAGAACCGTTCGTCGGGGCTGGGCAGACGGTGGAATTTGGTTACGACACCATCTGCAGCGGTACGGGCTCCGGTAACACTCTTCAGACTCGAAATTGACCACCAGTTCCTGCCCTGTGTTATTACTGTGACAGTAACCTGTCTCCCTTGCATGTATATATATATATATATATATATATATATATATATATATATATATATATATATATATATATATATATATATATATGTGTGTGTGTGTGTGTGTGTGTGTGTGTGTGTGTGTGTGTGTGTGTGTGTGAAGTGAGTCAACATGCCAAAACGAATCTTAAGGTAATCGTATTTATTCAAGAAAACGGAAGTCCCTGCTGTAGTATGTAATTGACAGGAATGGCTGCTCACGACCATATATTTACCAAATAATTACCTATACCTTGGAGAAGATAGCGCGGGAGAAGATAACTGGGAAGGAAGTGAGACGACCACACCAGGAGTGTGTGTGTGTGTGCGAGGACGTGTCTGCTGGTGCAAGGACATGGTCACACCCATCGACAACGGTAACCTCCAGAAGACCGATTTCGACGATGAAGGCCTGCACTGTGGCTGAGAGATTGACTTGAGGAGGCAGAAGTGATATTGTGACAGTGATTGTGTCAGCGTCGCGTCGCCTCGCCGCAGTGTATCGAGACAGACTTCCCCAGAACTTTTAAAGGGGAAGTAAATGTTTATAGTTGTGTTAATGGAGTGATAGTTTTCATGCATGGTGTTTTTGACAAGAAAATAGTGAAGTTGGAGAAAAATGTAGCTTAGACATTGAAGCTTATTGACACAGTGGTGAAATTGATGAGAACTGCTATTGACGTTTGTGTGAATAAATTGTACATTTCCTTTCCATAGCCAGAGGTTGAACCATTATGTGACATTCATTTTTTTTCATTCATTTCAAGCTAAAAGTTTGTTTTCTAAATTGTTTCTTACATTTTTCATATGTATATATATGTGTGTGTGTGTGTGTGTGTGCGTGTGTGTGTGTGTGTGTGTGTGTGTGTGTATATATATATATATGTATATTATCCCTGGGGATAGGGGTGAAAGAATACTTCCCACGTATTCCTCGCGTGTCGTAGAAAGCGACTAGAGGGGACGGGAGCGGGGGGCCGGAAATCCTCCCCTCCTTGTATTAACTTTCTAAAATGGGAAACAGAAGAAGGAGTCACGCGGGGAGTGATCATCCTCCTCGAAGGCTCAGAGTGGGGTGCCTAAATGTGTGTGGATGTAACCAAGATGTGAAAAAAGGAGAGATAGGTAGTATGTTTGAGGAAAGGAACCTGGATGTTTTGGCTCTGAGTGAAACGAAGCTCAAGGGTAAAGGGGAAGAGTGGTTTGGAAATGTCTGGGGAGTGAAGTCAGGGGTTAGTGAGAGGACAAGAGCAAGGGAAGGAGTAGCAATACTCCTGAAACAGGAGTTGTGGGAGTATGTGATAGAATGTAAGAAAGTAAATTCTCGATTAATATGGGTAAAATTGAAAGTTGATGGAGAGAGGTGGGTGATTATTGGTGCATATGCACCTGGGCATGAGAAGAAAGATCATGAGAGGCAAGTGTTTTGGGAGCAGCTAAATGAGTGTGTTAGCGGTTTTGATGCACGAGACCGGGTTATAGTGATGGGTGATTTGAATGCAAAGGTGAGTAATGTGGCAGTTGAGGGAATAATTGGTATGCATGGGGTGTTCAGTGTTGTAAATGGAAATGGTGAAGAGCTTGTAGATTTATGTGCTGAAAAAGGACTGATGATTGGGAATACCTGGTTTAAAAAGCGAGATATACATAAGTATACTTATGTAAGTAGGAGAGATGGCCAGAGAGCGTTATTGGATTACGTGTTAATTGACAGGCGTGCGAAAGAGAGACTTTTGGATGTTAATGTGCTGAGAGGTGCAACTGGAGGGATGTCTGATCATTATCTTGTGGAGGCTAAGGTGAAGATTAGTATGGGTTTTCAGAAAAGAGGAGTGAATGTTGGGGTGAAGAAGGTGGTGAGAGTAAGTGAGCTTGGGAAGGAGACCTGTGTGGGGAAGTACCAGGAGAGACTGTGTACAGAATGGAAAAAGGTGAGAACAATGGAAGTAAGGGGAGTGGGGGAGGAATGGGATGTATTTAGGGAATCAGTGATGGATTGCGCAAAAGATGCTTGTGGCATGAGAAGAGTGGGAGGTGGGCTGTTTAGAAAGGGTAGTGAGTGGTGGGATGAAGAAGTAAGAGTATTAGTGAAAGAGAAGAGAGAGGCATTTGGACGATTTTTGCAGGGAAAAAATGCAATTGAGTGGGAGAAGTATAAAAGAAAGAGACAGGAGGTCAAGAGAAAGGTGCAAGAGGTGAAAAAAAGGGCAAATGAGAGTTGGGGTGAGAGACTATCAGTAAATTTTAGGGAAAATAAAAAGATGTTCTGGAAGGAGGTAAATAGGGTGCGTAAGACAAGGGAGCAAATGGGAACTTCAGTGAAGGGCGTAAATGGGGAGGTGATAACAAGTAGCGGTGATGTGAGAAGGAGATGGAATGAGTATTTTGAAGGTTTGTTGAATGTGTCTGATGATAGAGTGGCAGATATAGGGTGTTTTGGTCGAGGTGGTGTGCAAAGTGAGAGGGTTAGGGAAAATGATTTGGTAAACAGAGAAGAGGTAGTAAAAGCTTTGCGGAAGATGAAAGCCGGCAAGGCAGCAGGTTTGGATGGTATTGCAGTGGAATTTATTAAGAAAGGGGGTGACTGTATTGTTGACTGGTTGGTAAGGTTATTTAATGTATGTATGACTCATGGTGAGGTGCCTGAGGATTGGCGGAATGCGTGCATAGTGCCATTGTACAAAGGCAAAGGGGATAAGAGTGAGTGCTCAAATTACAGAGGTATAAGTTTGTTGAGTATTCCTGGTAAATTATATGGGAGGGTATTGATTGAGAGGGTGAAGGCATGTACAGAGCATCAGATTGGGGAAGAGCAGTGCGGTTTCAGAAGTGGTAGAGGATGTGTGGATCAGGTGTTTGCTTTGAAGAATGTATGTGAGAAATACTTAGAAAAGCAAATGGATTTGTATGTAGCATTTATGGATCTGGAGAAGGCATATGATAGAGTTGATAGAGATGCTCTGTGGAAGGTATTAAGAATATATGGTGTGGGAGGCAAGTTGTTAGAAGCAGTGAAAAGTTTTTATCGAGGATGTAAGGCATGTGTACGTGTAGGAAGAGAGGAAAGTGATTGGTTCTCAGTGAATGTAGGTTTGCGGCAGGGGTGTGTGATGTCTCCATGGTTGTTTAATTTGTTTATGGATGGGGTTGTAAGGGAGGTAAATGCAAGAGTCCTGGAAAGAGGGGCAAGTATGAAGTCTGTTGGGGATGAGAGAGCTTGGGAAGTGAGTCAGTTGTTGTTCGCTGATGATACAGCGCTGGTGGCTGATTCATGTGAGAAACTGCAGAAGCTGGTGACTGAGTTTGGTAAAGTGTGTGGAAGAAGAAAGTTGAGAGTAAATGTGAATAAGAGCAAGGTTATTAGGTACAGTAGGGGTGAGGGTCAAGTCAATTGGGAGGTGAGTTTGAATGGAGAAAAACTGGAGGAAGTGAAGTGTTTTAGATATCTGGGAGTGGATCTGTCAGCGGATGGAACCATGGAAGCGGAAGTGGATCATAGGGTGGGGGAGGGGGCGAAAATTTTGGGAGCCTTGAAAAATGTGTGGAAGTCGAGAACACTATCTCGGAAAGCAAAAATGGGTATGTTTGAGGGAATAGTGGTTCCAACAATGTTGTATGGTTGCGAGGCGTGGGCTATGGATAGAGATGTGCGTAGGAGGATGGATGTGCTGGAAATGAGATGTTTGAGGACAATGTGTGGTGTGAGGTGGTTTGATCGAGTAAGTAACGTAAGGGTAAGAGAGATGTGTGGAAATAAAAAGAGCGTGGTTGAGAGAGCAGAAGAGGGTGTTTTGAAATGGTTTGGGCACATGGAGAGAATGAGTGAGGAGAGATTGACCAAGAGGATATATGTGTCGGAGGTGGAGGGAACGAGGAGAAGAGGGAGACCAAATTGGAGGTGGAAAGATGGAGTGAAAAAGATTTTGTGTGATCGGGGCCTGAACATGCAGGAGGGTGAAAGGAGGGCAAGAAATAGAGTGAATTGGAGTCATGTGGTATACAGGGGTTGACGTGCTGTCAGTGGATTGAAGCAAGGCATGTGAAGCGTCTGGGGTAAACCATGGAAAGCTGTGTAGGTATGTATATTTGCGTGTGTGGACGTGTGTATGTACATGTGTATGGGGGGGGGGGGGTTGGGCCATTTCTTTCGTCTGTTTCCTTGCGCTACCTCGCAAACGCGGGAGACAGCGACAAAGTATAAAAAAAAAAAAAAAAAAAAAAAAAAATATGTGTGTGTGTGTGTGTGTGTGTGTGTGTGTGTGAAGTGAGTCAACATGCCAAAACGAATCTTAAGGTAATCGTATTTAGAAAGATCAAAAACAACCAATATAATGGAAAAAATAAGATTCACAAGAAACGGCCACAGATATTGCTGCAAGACAAGCATAGGATGAAGAAAGGATAGGTCGTGAAAAGGGCACAACAGACACTGATAACATTGCTATTAGGAAAAGTGAAGAGAAGGAAAGGATAACTAATATAAGAGCACAAGAGACGGCTAATGCAACTGCTGACACACGAAGTCAAGACAAGAAAAGAACAGCTGAGAAAGAAGCACAGGACATAAGCGATGAAAGCTCTTTTATACAGAGTTAATATACAAACCAAAGGGGCATAATACAGCTGATACTATTGCTGCCAGACAAGAATAGAGAAAAAAAGAAACAGGATTCCGTTGTAGACAGAAACCTCCTGTAATGATTCTTGTTATGATATGCTTTAAATGAATTAGGTAAAAGTCAGGAGTATTGAGTTACTTATCATGGCATCAACCCTCTCTATTTTCTCAAAGTTCACAGCCCGGGTAAAGGACAAGGTGACTCAGCTTATGTCGGATATGAAGGAAATTGCAAGACATCCAGCCAACAACCTCCAGCGTCGGAGAAAAAAACACAGGAATTGAATTTTTAAGCATTGAATTTGCTTCTTTTGGTTTCTTGTTGAAAAGACAGTAAGACACTAAGGGAAAAACCTTCTGGTTTTAATCTTAAAAAAGAAAAAAAAAATGTGGAATCGAAGCGTTATTGAAAACATCACCCAGGACAGGGCTGGACCCTTGACATTGTCCAGAACATTACGCAAACAATAGAATTTTCCTCTACATAAGGTGTGAGGGAGGGATCCTGGCATGGCGTCTTTCTACTGTTGTGGTCGCGTTTCCAGCATCAAAAGTTTAGTTATGTGAAGCATTAAAGTTTGGCGGCAGCTGTTCTGGAATGTCACAGAAGACAAGATGAAGTTGAGCAACTTGATCCATTCATTGCCTACAACATCCTTGCAAGTATATTCATGATAAAAGAAAATTTCTTGAACTGTTGTAAAATTAATTTTTTTCATTGTACTTTCCATCAAGATGTTCCAATACCATTATGATACTGAAAAACATATATCAAGGGGAGAGATGGATAGACAGTTATTGGAACAGTCATTCTATGTATTATGTACGAAAATCAATATTTCGTTTGCAGTTGACGAAGCACACACACATACACACACACACACACACGCACACACACACACACACAAACACACACACACACACACAATATATATATATATATATATATATATATATATATATATATATATATATATATATATATATATATATATATATATATATATATATATCTGTGTATGTATATGTGCGTGTATGGGCGTTTATGTACATATATGTGTATATGGGTGGTTGAGACATTCTTCGTCTGTTTCCTTGCGCTATCTCACTGACGCAAGAAACAGCGGTTAAGTATAATAAAAAGAATATAATAATACATGCCAACAGTTGTATACGGGATACTGATTATTCATACATGTTCGGCAAGAAATACTTTGACTAAAGCCTCAGTGACATTTATGATATAGACCAAATCCACAGCAGTGTGGCGGTCCTCACCCCCCAGCTGTGCCACTGTGATCAGATAAACATGCCACAAAACTGCTTGGTCAGTAGCTTGGCTGGAGGACGAATGTTGGGTAAGCCTCACACAAAATCATAACTATTAAGGTAATCTGATCAATAATTCTTGGTTAGCATTCTGATGATTCAGTGAATGAGGCATCAGTGATATACTATTGCTTCAACTAGGGTGACTACGTATGTCATATCTACTTTGAATACATCCACTACCAGGATATTCACCACTTCGCTTACACTCTTATTTAGTCTAAGATACGACGTCTTGAGTTCAGATATTGTAGGTTAAAGCCTTCAACATCATTTTAGAAATATAGCACAATACAAGCAGCAACGTGCTCATGCAAGAGAACTTAAATGAAATATATTGACAGGAAACAATACTAAGTTGGGATGAGAAAACGAAAGAGAGTCCTAACTTTACATGCCAATGTTGCCATACATATGTCTCACCAAGTTCGAAGATTTACTGGATCTGTCGAAACCTTCGGTATGTTAACATAAGAGTTACCTTAATGTGACCAACTAGTGGAAGAATTACCTCATATTCCTTACAGAAGAAAACCTAACGTAATTCTAACGTAATCATAGATTATATTGTACTACGCACTTAGGTCATTTGCAGGAGAAGTCAGACGAAAGGGGCAGACGTGATTCACAAACGCCACATATATACTTCCCAACAATTCCAAGGATATTAAATCCAGATCTAATGGGTTATGGGGTTTAGTGTCAACAATAGCAATGTGGCCCAGAGATATCTCTCCCGGGCGCTGTCAACAGTCGACAGTTTAAGGTTAAGGTTTGAGTATGGCGGTTCAGTAATTCTGAAAAGTATGAGCAGTATATATATATATATATATATATATATATATATATATATATATATATATATATATATATGATTCTTCAACTGGAGGATTCGAACCGCCACCACTAGTATGGACGCCTGGTGGGTTAGTCATTCGACTATGGAGCCCATAATAGAAAAATAACCATTTCATTACTCATCGATCACCCTTCGTCTCACGTGTGCGAGTCACTTGGTCTCCATACGTTATCTCCCGTCAGGCTCACAATAACCATAGCCAAAGATTTTAACATACAGGTATTTGAATAGGAGAATCCCATTCCAGTAGCTCCGGGCGTGGATTTACCTAAGATTGTGCCCTAATCCAATTACCCAGAATACCTATCTGTGACGAGAATATATTAGATCTCGTTCTAACAACAAATATGGATCTCGTTGATAACGCTGAAGTTGGTGAAAAATTTGGTACAAATTTCTTTTCAGGTCACTTTCAGCACTGCATGTAATGTTGGTTGACATGGCAGTCGCGAAAATATTCCAGATTTTAAACGTGTAGATTTTTATGATCTTCGCATTGCTCTTGACAGGCAAACCTTGGATGATATGGTCAATGAAAATGACATGAATAAAGCTTCAGGAAAACTTTCAAAGCAGCAGAGGGAACATATGTACCAGTGCGTAGCAGACCATCTATTTCTAAAACGACACTAAGGTGGTGGAACGATGAAATGATAAAAAAAAAGGTGCCTGAAAATATAGCTCATAAGAAATTCAGAGAATCCAGTCACCAGTACGATAAAGTTGTATAAAGTTACGTAAAGAAAGTAAGAGTGTTACCCAGTCAATAGATCCATTCATTACGAAAACCGTGACTGGGTTCACAACACCGAAGTCACGGCAATAATATCAAATGCCTTTTTTCTTTTTTTGCAACTGTATTTACGATCAAAGACATAGCCCATGTCCCAAATCCAGTTTCATTGACAAGAGAGTCCTAATACACTGTACAGTTACTGCAGCTCATTGACGATGGATTAAGTAAAATTCAAAACGTCTGAACAGCATCTTAGAATTTTTGAATGAGGTCATATGTCACCTTAGCATGTACTGAACACATGAAATTGATGGAAACAGTTTACCACTAAGTGCAGAGGAATCGAACCTGGGACCACCACATGAGAGGCCAGTGAGGCTTGACGAAGAGGTGGTAAAAATGTTTTCCATCTCTGACCAACCATTGAACCCAGCGCGATCTTACGTCACACCACGTGACCTGATGGGTGAAGGAAAACCCGCGCCAATACGAGTTGTAGGAAACTCCAGATTAATTCCTCAACACTACAATAAAGTTTATATCACTTTGCACGGCCTGAATACAGGAAATTGCTGGAAACACTTTACTAAATTTTCAATTACATTTCATTGTTATTTTGAGCAAGTACTGCAATATTTGATTTACGTTACTTGTGAGTGCCACCTTTTCTTTTTCTGTAAAATACATCAATCATTATCATATTTGTTCACTATATTTCAATATTCGGTGCAGCATTTACAGTGACTTATTCCCGTTTTCATAAATGACTATGATTGGTATCAAATTTTTGCTCTGTATATCATATTACTAAATTTGCTTAACATTACATCTAAAAAAAAAGTATATTATTTTATTCTAGTAACTGTAAACTAGATATCACCCACTCGTCCTATTAACTGAGAATGTCATAATCTCTATGTCGAATATCATGATTCATCACTATGTTGTATATCATGATTCATCACTATATTGTATATCATTTTGATATTCTTGCTTAACATTTCCATTTACATCATAAATCGGCAGAGTTTTTAACTGTACATACTTACACGTTAAGTAAATAAGGTCATATAAACCGTTTACATTAACTTTTTCATAATTGCAGGAAAAATAATCAATATACAGAGTGCATACAAAGTCGTGTTCCGCTTTCAATTCTTTATAGGATCAAAATCAAAAGAAATTTAATAATGCGGATTTTTTTATATTGTTACTTAACTAAGGTAGATTATTTCTTATGCAGTTTGTATGAGTGACCAGTTGCAAAGGAACACAGATGAATATAAAGAAAATTCAAACAGCAGCAGACCGCTGGGTCCTTTCGAATGTGTTTGGGAAAGTAGATATCAGAAACGTATAGATTAGGGTGATAAGAGAAGGCAGGTAGGCAAATTTTTCAAAAAAAAAAAAAAAAAATAGCGAACTTTTCTTGAACTAAAGAGACGAAAATCATGATTATCAAATTTCATCTTAAGTGAATCTATGGCAATGTTTTAGACTATTCTATTTGTTAAGTCATTCATATGTGAAATATCCTGTTCAAGAAATTCCTCATTCCAGGTAAAGTGGGTATCCATCATCTGCGAGTATAATCAAACGAATCAAGTCTCATTTAGCTGCTTAGATCAAAATCGTTGAAGCCTTTGATCGTTCTGAATACCTGTATTGTTTTTCAGTCTGAGAATCATTTTGGCAGCTCGACGCTGTATCCTATCATTAGGACAATGTCTGTTTTTAAGTATAGCAAAGCAAAACTGAATACAGGATTTAAGATGGGAACGCACCATTGAAATGTAAGGAGTAAAGATGATTTCTCTTGACTGAAATTCTAACACTTTTCCTGCGAATCCAAGAATGTTGTTCGCACATTTCATTGCATATGTGCGCTACTTCCTTGGCTTTAAGTCACCAGGAGTTATCATACCCAAGTCTTTTTTCCTCATTTACTTTCTGTAGTTCAACGGCCAAAACGAGGATTGGAGGGGAGGGAGCGATGCTTAGATGTGGAACTTGCTACAAATGGCGCACATATTGAGGTGCACTGAACCCAGGAAACTACAATAGTTGAATAACAATATAGAAAAAAAAAGTATCGCATCTTTATATCATTTCAAAGTTTTGTTGTGACAGAATCTTAAATCTGATACAGGAATTTATAGACATTGTGTATGTAAATGGATCATGTGTATGCTCACATCTAAGGAAATAGTTGATTGTTTTTTACATCACATCTTACAACTCATAAGAAAACAGTTTATCTTTTTGCCTCACATCTTACAACTCACAAGAGAACAGCTGATTTCGTGACTTCACACCTTATAACTCACAAGAGAACAGCTGATTTTGTGACTTCACATCTTACAACTCACAAGAAAACAGTAGATTTTGTGACGTAGCTACAAGAACCGATAACCAGTAATCTACCTTGGCCGTTTGAAGCTCCTAGACCATCTATGGCCAATACATTAACTTAAGATTGCAGCTGAGGCACAGAGTTAAGAAAGCCAGCAAGTTTGCAAGAGCGGAAGCCGTCCTGAGTGCAAGAGAGAGAGAAGGTGGCGGTGTTCATCAAGATGTTTAAGTGGTTGTGTGATATAAAAGTGTCCATGACTCGGGGGATATTCGAGGTTAGAGATATGGGACAGTAACTGAGTGATAGGGATGCATCATCTTATATGGAAATGAAATGGACGTCTGGTATTTTCCATGAGGAGAAAACAGGAATAGAAAAGAGTGTTAACAAGTTACGAGAGGGTAGGAGAAGGTTTCGATGCATTAATATCTCATTTTCCTTTTTCTATCATATTTCTTTTTTGACAAATATATTTTCTTTCGCTATGAGAACTAAAGATTTTATATTCAATTCCGCACATTAAGCGTTATGATAGTTGTAGCTGCATCTATTCTGAATAGCAGCAAGCATCATTAAGCATTATGACTGGTGTAGCTGTACGAAATCTGAATGATATCAGGCATCATTAAACATAATGGTAGTTGTAACTGCAATTACTCTTGAATCATAGAAAGGTTCTGTGAATTATGAACTATGTAAGTATGTGGGTATCATTGAGAGAGAGAGAGAGAGAGAGAGAGAGAGAGAGAGAGAGAGAGAGAGAGAGAGAGAGAGAGAGAGAGAGAGAGAGGGGAGAGAGGGGAGAGAGAGAGAGGAGGAGAGGAGAGAGAGAGAGGAGAGAGAGAGAGAGAGAGAGAGAGAGAGAGAGAGAGAGAGAGAGAGAGAGAGAGAGAGAGAGAGAGAGAGAGAGAGAGAGAGAGAGAGAGAGAGAGAGAGAGACGCGATTTAACGAAAAACTTCGAGAATCTTAAGGATTGAGGTATGAGCAAACACGGAACTCAGATGATGGATTATGTTTGGGTTGTGGCGACAGTTATAACACTGGTATGGATGACAGGAAGTTATATTTGGATCAGAAATGTAATAGAAGGATCTGGATTGTGACCAAAAAGGTTTTCACACCAGTGGGCTCAGAATGGAAAGAGTTCTTGCGTTTGATTGAACGAAGATTTCCTGATAAGCAACAATAAATAAACTGAAAGCTTCTTAGGTTCAGCGATGTCTTACTGCACAAGAGGCCTGTCTTCTGATATTCTATAGCGAGAAAGAATGAACCAGACTAGGAACGCAGGCTCCTTTGTTTCTAGTGCTCGCTAAAGTGTGTCAGTGTGTCATGTTGATGCAGACAGTTTGTGAGATATATTAATCCCAAGAAACGCCAACAATTACAAGCGACAGCAGTATGTCCTCCCAAATCAAACGTTTCACCCTCAACAAACGTATCCTCACAACACGAACGAGATAAAGTTAGAATGACTCTATACACACGCCTTCACTACAGCCTCAGGGTGGGGTTAAGTTGTTGATTTGCTGGAATTAGAAATAGTATTAGAAGTGAGGGGAAAAAAGCTGAGTAGAAACAATATCTCTTCCCTTCCACGGAAGACAACTTGAACAATAGTGGGTCTGTGTAGAAGGCAGTATCAAGAAGAGTTATCTCAGTCACTTCATCGCAGCTGTAAGCAGCGCATCCCTGGGGACAGGAAAGGTTTAGGAGAGGAGCACATTGTGCAAGATGATAAAAACTAAGTAGCCTACCGATGCAACCTATTGGAAAGCATACAGTAATAGCACAAGAGCTGGGATGGGCAAGGAGGATAAAACCTACAATGTCTCCTTTTGTTCCTAGGAGGGTCAGGGATTCAAGTGAGGCCCACAGGCTAAGATCAGTAAGGTCGGTGGTAACTTACGAGCAACGTTTTTGCCTCGAGTCCATTTGTGTGTATCTGAAAAGAATTGTCGTCCCGGAAATTACCGTGGAGACTGAAACCACCAAGGGCGATAATTTTAGTAGAGTGGCTGTAGAAAGAACAGCCTTCAACTCTGGATGGTAGAAAGTCAAAGAACGTAGCTCAGCGAGGCTAAAGATACAGCAGATAAAGGTAAGTATATATAGGTAAGGTGAAACTTAACGTGAGTCAAAGTTATGGTTGTCTGCTTCGAGATTTGAAAGATTCAATGACATGACTATCTTCTCGGTATATCTGTTAAAAGATAATGTAATGTTGTCTATCATCTGTCCTCATGAGGGATACGCATTACTGCCAAATGAATCTGTTTTATGGTACGCTCAGTTTACCGATCATAGTCTAAGATTTACATCAAATGATAAAATGCAATTTTGAAGTCAGAGTTGCTTCCCGGATATTGACTATCAACGGGAAATGAGTACCTTCAATCACGATTCCTGACACACGTAATACTTTGCTGAACAGCCACTTAACATCTGCTTCATTTTACAAATAAGCCAACTTCTACAAAACATGAGACAGACATACATTGCTGGCGGAGGAATTCGACAGGAGAAGAAGAAAATGAAGAAAACTGAACGCAGTTTCTCTCTGTTGACGTGATTCAAGAGTTCCAACACAGAAATAAAAGAAAATATTCCCCCCAAAACGTGGAGTCTTCAGCAGTCTCAAGTCTCATAAACGTCTGCAGATGCCAGTGAGTCAACAGCTTACCTGCGAGTCCGTGTTAATCCTCGTTTATTGAGAAAGCTGAGATAAAACCTTCTACAAGGAAGAATGGGAACTGCAGATTTACTACAGGTTTTCAGAAACATGTTGAAATGTGAAAATACATATTCAAGCACTATCTATCTATCTATCTATCTATCTATCTATATATATATATATATATATATATATATATATATATATATTTTTTTTTTTTTTTTTTTTTATACTTTGTCGCTGTCTCCCGCGATTGCGAGGTAGCGCGAGGAAACAGACGAAAGAAATGGCCCAACCCCCATACACACGTACATACACACGTCCACACACGCAAATATACATACCTACACAGCTTTCCATGGTTTACCCCAGACGCTTCACATGCCTTGATTCAATCCACTGACAGCACGTCAACCCCTGTATACCACATCGCTCCAATTCACTCTATTCCTTGCCCTCCTTTCACCCTCCTGCATGTTCAGGCCCCGATCACACAAAATCTTTTTCACTCCATCTTTCCACCTCCAATTTGGTCTCCCTCTTCTCCTCGTTCCCTCCACCTCCGACACATATATCCTCTTGGTCAATCTTTCCTCACTCATTCTCTCCATGTGCCCAAACCATTTCAAAACACCCTCTTCTGCTCTCTCAACCACGCTCTTTTTATTTCCACACATCTCTCTTACCCTTACGTTACTTACTCGATCAAACCACCTCACACCACACATTGTCCTCAAACATCTCATTTCCAGCACATCCATCCTCCTGCGCACAACTCTATCCATAGCCCACGCCTCGCAACCATACAACATTGTTGGAACCACCATTCCTTCAAACATACCCATTTTTGCTTTCCGAGATAATGTTCTCGACTTCCACACATTTTTCAAGGCTCCCAAAATTTTCGCCCCCTCCCCCACCCTATGATCCACTTCCGCTTCCATGGTTCCATCCGCTGACAGATCCACTCCCAGATATCTAAAACACTTCACTTCCTCCAGTTTTTCTCCATTCAAACTCACCTCCCAATTGACTTGACCCTCAACCCTACTGTACCTAATAACCTTGCTCTTATTCACATTTACTCTTAACTTTCTTCTTCCACACACTTTACCAAACTCAGTCACCAGCTTCTGCAGTTTCTCACATGAATCAGCCACCAGCGCTGTATCATCAGCGAACAACAACTGACTCACTTCCCAAGCTCTCTCATCCCCAACAGACTTCATACTTGCCCCTCTTTCCAGGACTCTTGCATTTACCTCCCTAACAACCCCATCCATAAACAAATTAAACAACCATGGAGACATCACACACCCCTGCCGCAAACCTACATTCACTGAGAACCAATCACTTTCCTCTCTTCCTACACGTACACATGCCTTACATCCTCGATAAAAACTTTTCACTGCTTCTAACAACTTGCCTCCCACACCATATATTCTTAATACCTTCCACAGAGCATCTCTATCAACTCTATCATATGCCTTCTCCAGATCCATAAATGCTACATACAAATCCATTTGCTTTTCTAAGTATTTCTCACATACATTCTTCAAAGCAAACACCTGATCCACACATCCTCTACCACTTCTGAAACCGCACTGCTCTTCCCCAATCTGATGCTCTGTACATGCCTTCACCCTCTCAATCAATACCCTCCCATATAGTTTACCAGGAATACTCAACAAACTTATACCTCTGTAATTTGAGCACTCACTCTTATCCCCTTTGCCTTTGTACAATGGCACTATGCACGCATTCCGCCAATCCTCAGGCACCTCACCTCACCATGTCTGATCATTATCTTGTGGAGGCTAAGGTGAAGATTAGTATGGGTTTTCAGAAAAGAGGAGTGAATGTTGGGGTGAAGAAGGTGGTGAGAGTAAGTGAGCTTGGGAAGGAGACCTGTGTGGGGAAGTACCAGGAGAGACTGTGTACAGAATGGAAAAAGGTGAGAACAATGGAAGTAAGGGGAGTGGGGGAGGAATGGGATGTATTTAGGGAATCAGTGATGGATTGCGCAAAAGATGCTTGTGGCATGAGAAGAGTGGGAGGTGGGCTGTTTAGAAAGGGTAGTGAGTGGTGGGATGAAGAAGTAAGAGTATTAGTGAAAGAGAAGAGAGAGGCATTTGGACGATTTTTGCAGGGAAAAAATGCAATTGAGTGGGAAAAGTATAAAAGAAAGAGACAGGAGGTCAAGAGAAAGGTGCAAGAGGTGAAAAAAAGGGCAAATGAGAGTTGGGGTGAGAGACTATCAGTAAATTTTAGGGAGAATAAAAAGATGTTCTGGAAGGAGGTAAATAGGGTGCGTAAGACAAGGGAGCAAATGGGAACTTCAGTGAAGGGCGTAAATGGGGAGGTGATAACAAGTAGTGGTGATGTGAGAAGGAGATGGAATGAGTATTTTGAAGGTTTGTTGAATGTGTCTGATGACAGAGTGGCAGATATAGGGTGTTTTGGTCGAGGTGGTGTGCAAAGTGAGAGGGTTAGGGAAAATGATTTGGTAAACAGAGAAGAGGTAGTAAAAGCTTTGCGGAAGATGAAAGCCGGCAAGGCAGCAGGTTTGGATGGTATTGCAGTGGAATTTATTAAAAAAGGGGGTGACTGTATTGTTGACTGGTTGGTAAGGTTATTTAATGTATATATATATATATATATATATATATATAAAGCGTTAATGGGATGTCCTTGATTAGGGCCTCAGTTGCCCCTGTGGTCTCAGCTTACATGAAAAAAAGTACTTTTCACGCAAGCCTCGTACACTTTCTATGTACAAAATTTCCCCCATTTACCAGAGCATTCATTCAGTGCTTTCCAGTTTTTCTCCCTCGCATGATTCCACCATCAGCTTCAGGTTTCACACCACCACCCTTACTGAACTTTACTGTACTCCCAAGCACCTAACATTACCGAGCTCCCAAGCACCTAAACTCATCCACAACTTCCTGTTCTCCATGCAAACTAATATTACACTGGAATCTCTAATCCCTTTCACGAACTAACGTCCTATGTATATTCGCATTTACTTTCAATAACTTCCTCCTCCTCCTCCTCCTCCTCCTCCTCCTCCTCCTCCTGTGTACATTATTAAAGTGGTCCACTATTCTATCCAGCTCCTCTTCTGGTTTAATTAACAACACAGTATCATATGCATAGAGCAACCGTGGCATTTTCCCCTTTACTTTCCCATTACCATATAGTGAACTACAGTCACCCTACATTGCTCTCACTTCACTTGATAGTCAGTACATGAAATGAATCTTAATCTCCATGGATACATCAACACGACTTTGACACGCTCTCACATTTATTTGATATGATCATTCACTTTAGAATGTGACCTACCTCTTGCTATAAAAGCCGATCTGACGAGCAACTTGGAGGATGTGAGCTTCAAGAGTACAAAAATATGGCCAACTTCGACGTGAGGTCACTCTTCTGCACTGTGCCAGTGGACTACATGTAGTGAGGACGACCTACCTTTATCCAGGAACTACTACACAACGAAGCAAGGACAGTAAAACCAGGAAAGCTATGAAGTAAGAATACATCTACCTTGAAACCTTATAGCAAATCGAGGTCAGGCAGCAATGTCGTGGGCCATAAATATTAGTGCGTGAACGGAAGGTTTCGGAAGAGAGGACAAGCGGCAGTAGACCGAACAGAAGACCTGACATAGTTCAGCCTAGTTTCCTGAACCGCGAGGTTGGTATGCATAGCATGTAAGTCTCACTGTGTCATTCCTTCTACTGAGGGAGACTGTATGGTTGAGACACGTGTCGAGAATATGATTGCCAACTCCTTCTTGTGTTTCTTTTGCTATCGGTCTACCATCCGCCCAGTGAATCATATTCATTTCATGGTGTCTTGCAGAATTTCACAAAACTGATGATCCTTTTTTCCCTAAGCTGATTCATTTGTTCGGACGCAACATAGCACGGTGCGGATCCTACCTTCTGGTAAACTCATCTCAATTATAAGTTTTAACCAATCAGGGGTCAACAGAGATAACACCCTTGGATTATCTAAACTTTGTAAGAACTCAGCATCACTTGCCTACATCATTGCCTCTACCTGTAGGCTGTCATAAAATTTTCTGCATTACTTTTTCAACCACGTCATTCCATCCAAAAGCATCGTATTTCACAAGTTTCAACCACCTCAAGTTCCGTCATTCCGAGTGATATTTTGTACATTCCACGTACCCATCCTAAGTTTGCTTTGAGAAAAAAAAAAAAGACGTACGTTTACGACTGAAAGCCAAGTTCATTTCTTGTTATGCATGTAAATGATTCCAAAGGAATTATATGTGAACTAATTAATCACGGAAATTACAAGTATTGTTTGACGCACAGTTCTCACCTGACGTGGACAAGTGGCGCCTCACATTGCCTGTTCCCTACACCAGTTTCTTAATCACACGCCACCCCAGTGCCCAGAGAAGCTCCAAGGAAGCATCTAAGATCCCTTAACCTACCTCTTACGAGACTGACTCAGCACACACACACACACACACACACACACACACACACACACACACACACAATAAACAAAAAACAAAGGCACACGCAGGTAGACGTACAGAGAGAGGGACAGACATGCAACAAACACACTAAAAGAAACACGTCAGACAACAGCAGCCATAGAGAACCCAGCAGGTGGTATCTGACAACACTGTACGTTATGGCCATCATAAGGTGGCAGTATCCTCGGTGGGTTTATGTGGAGCAGAATCATGCATTTCAGTCTTTACAGCGAGTTTATGATATGGGGAAAGTTTCATGAAAAACGTGAATGGATGGCAGAATCTGCGATATGTCGTAGAAAATGTAAAGAAGTGATTGGAAAAGTGGAAAAGATATATCCTTTGCGAAGAGGTATTGAAAATAACACTTATTCGTAACGACAAATTGATGATCGAATATTTCTTTAAATCCCTATCTGAAAATAGCATATGTTGAACTGAGAAATATATACTGTGATCCTTGTGTCAGTTTTTGACACAAGACTGAGGAGACTTTTGTATGGGCATCGCCTCCCTTACTAATTCAACCTGTGCTAGAAGCCTCAGTTGTTCACCATAATCCTGAGCTATACTCCTTCTCTGTTATCTTTCGAACCAGGAGCCTCAGCTATTCTTCCCTCACCATTCACCTCCGGAAGGGCTTCCCTCACTTGTCCCAGTGGAGGAGGAACATTAAGTACTCCTCTAATACTACCTCCCTCACTCAAGGCTCACACTGGTATGCTGACGTCGTGGATCAGGTGCCTGAAGAGCTCCGACAACGCCATTCTCCCTCAGCGGGAGTAAGACCTATACCATCCACACTGAGCAATGCTCCTCATCTGTCACTCACCCTCTTCTGTAGGGTCCGATCATTCACTCACCCTCTTCTGTAGGGTCCGATCATTCACTCACCCTCTTCTGTAGGGTCCGATCATTCACTCACCCTCTTCTGTAGGGTCCGATCATTCTACAAACGTGTGGGCAAGAATCTCAAGCGTACCAGCACTTTTCCTCCAGTCAGTCTGTTATATGAAATGATACTCTTAGCGCTGATTGCTGTACTGACTCCCTTTTATCAACGAAATTCTAAATAACTCAGACTGATTTTTCCCTTGCGGCTACGGAAGAACAACTTTTGGCCAAAGACTGTACATACCTATTTGTAGATGAAGAAAATAGGTTAAGAATAATGTATCTTTATTCACTTCTGGTACGTGTGTGTGTGTGTGGTGCAAAAGACTCAAGGAAATGACACTTTTTCCAGATCCCCTACGTAGGTCTGTCGTTTAGCGAACGGGTCTTGGAATATGGGTAGTTAAACTACAAATTGTGTTGAAAGTACAGAATAATCTGAGAGGAATAGAATATATATATATATATATATATATATATATATATATATATATATATATATATATATATATATATATATATGGAAAGCTTGAAAATGTGTGGAAGGTCGAGAAATACATTATCTCGAAAGCAAAATGGTATGTTAGAATAGTGTTCTCAAATCCTATTGAATGGTTGCGAGCGTGGGATATATGGATCTGAGTTTTGCGCAGAGATGGAATGTCTGAATGGATGTTTATGATCAATGTGTAGAGCTAGGTGTTTGAATACGCTGAGTAACCTTACTGGTAGAGGAGAGATTTCGAAATAAAAGGCTCGTTGTCAGGGAGAGGAAATAAGGGTTTTTGAACTATGCTATAGGCTACATGGATGTGAGTGAGAGATTGACCAAGAGGAAAGATTTCGTCGAGGTGGAGGAACGCAACAAGAGTGAGACAATTCAGTGAAAGATGGAGTGAAACACAGATTTTGTGGTCGATTCCGGGGTCCTGAACACTGCAGTAGGGTGTAACAAGGAGGGCAAGAATTAAGGTAAGACTTGGCCAGCGGATTGTGATACAGCGTGATGCTGTCTGATCCCAATATATATATAATATATTGTTTCCCCTAAGGATATGAGAGGCAAGATTCTAAGTTAATCCAGTCATATCTATAAAGGTAGCATCAGTCTAAGGAGATCCGTGAAGTAAAAACAAGAAAATCTATGGGAGTGCGATGAGATGAAGCAACAAAGCACAAAACTAATCTGACATAACGAGACAGATCAAAGGTGAAAATGAAAATAGAAAATCTTTTGGGAGAGTGGTCGTGATGGCCTGGAACTTGAGGAAAATGGTGGATAGTTTGTTACATATCATCAATAACGGTAATCGTAGAGCTTTAATTCTAACCACGACCTTCAATCCTACACACACAGTAACACTGTCAATTTTTTGAAGTATTAGGATCTCTTTATGTTGTTCCATAAGGATGTCATGGGCTCATGGCAGAAATTCATACAAGTAAATATTCTAGAGCCAAAACCAAGAAAAATCCTTCATATTGTCAATATGATGTTATCAGCCTGGAACATATAAGATGATCTCCTTATACTTTTAAGTTAAATTCTACAGATTCTTCCCTTGACGATAGTGTCGCTGGCAGGATTAACAGCAGAGCATCTTTGATTGTGTTTCCTTCTGGTAACACCGTAATTCTCATAGATATTTTCCAGGTCGGCTCCTGGGTGCCATATTCTGAGCCTTTCACAACTGCTGTCTTCCATAATACTTCAGTCTGGTAGCTCAGCATGGGATCATCTGCGATGATCATAGATTCACCCATAGCCTCATCTCCCGGTCCATCAAGAGGATAAGAGACTTTCACAATGTTTCTAACTCTAGGAATTATACACCCTTATCCATTACTGTTATTCCCATCCTCCTGCAAAGGCTCTTCATTCTACATCATACATTTTTTTGGGTCGAAGTATATAATCTCTCTGTCCGTTCCCATCCGC